>NC_056737.1:1608132849-1608237849 GCF_019279795.1 Protopterus annectens
AATTGTGCACCAAAGTTTATCATTGTCATTTTCAGCCCAAAATATGACTGCACACTCGGTGGTTTACACCACAGAGTAGCAAATTATGGCTCAGGTCTTCCTCAAATTGACTAGCACCATGTTGCTCTTTACAGTACAGGATGGCTTTCCCTGGAAAAAAATAACTTGCTTAACCTGCCATCACATACCAAAAGGTTATAAGTACTACCAAGTATATGTTCTTAAACAGAGGAATCATACTCCCCAAGGATCCTGATGATTTACGCATCACTGTTCAGCTAAAGCAACCTCAGCAAGGTAATATGAGCTCATTTAAGTTCTTGCAAGGCTCAAACAATTATTACTTACTATGTTTCTTTCTCATGCAACAATAATTGAAGGTGGTAAAACTGTATTTAGGAATTCAGCTAACTTGTGCAGATGATCAGAATCCCTTTTATTCAAACATAAAACGTTAAGCTGGCAAGGGAAAGAAGTATCCAAGTAAAAATGGACTCTTGTTTAGCGCTTCTGTTCTTTTAATGTAACTCAAGATCTTTATGAGAAATGCATCTTAAGTTAATACAATACAAATATTACACAGAGATAAACTTACATAGTTACAATAAACATAGAATATTCTTATACAACTGAACATTTACGTCACGTTTTATTGGTTTACATAAGTTGCAACACATTTTGAATACAAAAGTTTGCAGCTTAGAGGCTTAAATTAGAATTCCTTATCTAAATAAAACTCTCAGTCCTTAACTCAGCATAATGAAAGTCGGAACATAACCGAGAAAATGCAGACAGAGTTAAAGAAAATAACAATAAAAGAGATCAAGAGAAAACAAGAGAACAGTTCAGAAAATGTTAAGCATTTTTAAGCATAAAATGAAGAATGTATCCATTATCCCTAAAACATTTATAGGCCTCTTCCTTGAAGAGGGACTCAGAAATTGACTTCTTGTAACCTAGTCAGAGTATTCTGATGCCTTGTTTCAAAAGGAAGTTTGTTCCAAAGAACTAGGCCTGTTTTCACAAAAGCTATTTCACCAATTACTGATTTAACTGGAGGACTGTTAAGTGACATTACGTCCTCTTGGGTGTCCCTTAAGGAGGAAGACCGTTCCCTGATTGGGAGTTTTCTTTTCAGAGGAGGCAGTAGCTTTCTTTTAGAATTTTACATAGCAGGGAGATTAGAAGATGTGTCCCTTTCAGTAATGGGTAAACAATTTTGAAGGTTGCAGTTGTGTACTTGGGAGTCAGCAAGCAGGACACACAGCTACCTCCCCTACCTTTCACACCCCATAAAATTACTCTCAATAATATACCTAACAAGTGCAACAATCAACAGAATCACAGCCTAAAAATTCATAGGTATCAATGTTAACTGAACAACAGAATCCTACTTACTTTTTTATCCCTCTCAAAACACACAGGAATAGATTATACCAGACACACAGAACAATGCGCCTCAGCAAAATCCCAATGAGCCATAAAGGTAATACCGCACAATAAGAAAGACAAACCAGCATTTTTCTAGTTAAGACTATTTTTTTTCCTAATACAAGACAAATGGCACTGCACTGTACACAACCCAGGAACTAAAACATTTTCCTCACATTAATGCTTTCTATGCACCAGCAGCAGTGGATGTTAACACATGCCAAGCCTCCTCAAATATTACTTTAATATGGTTGTTAAGAGATGGCCTGTCATGAAGAACTGTGGAAAATTATACGGAATCTTAAACATCAGACTTCTTACTTGCCTATCAATTATCTATTGCTTGTAAGAAAATTAAGATGTGACTGTCTACCTCACAATATGAGTATAAAAATGACAGAACCTTATAGTACAGCCCAAGGAGGGAAATCAGCAGTCAGAGTGAAGATTTCATCAGGACTTTCTTGCCCTTAGGGAGAAACAGAGAGCGAGAGAGAGAGAAGCTGAACATTCCTGAACCAAAAAACAAAGAAACATATAAACTAGAAACACAAAGAACCCTGCTTTATATCTCAACTACAACTATATACAAGAGGATGGGGATGTAGGGTGAGTATGGCTACTGCAGCAGTGAGGAATTCAAAGGTTTACTCTAAGGGGTAAGTGTAAGACACTAATGTACTATGTTAATCATTTTCACTGCTGCAGTAGCCTTTTAGCTATATGGGTTGATTACCAAAGCTTATCCAACCTGGGAAGAAGAATACAGATCAAGGAACCCCTGGAGAATGGCCTAGCAATACTCACCACGAACCGTGAAAAGGAATCCAGTCTGTAATACTTTGTAAGGGTATGTAGACAGGACCATGTAGTTGCCTCTAGAAGGCTTCTAGAGCCTTCCACTTTCCATTACACCATCAGAGAAGACAAGGTTTTAGTAGACTGTGCCTTGATATCACCTGGAATGCATTTGCCATGCTGGGAACAAAAAGCAAGGGCTGACGACAACCATCTGGAAAATGACTGTTTAGACAGCGGCTAAACCTTGTTTGTTCATTGGTAAGGAATAAATACTTAATCTTAATTTTCTGAAGAACTTATTTCTGCCAAGATAATACTTGAGATGCCTATGCACATCTAGAATATGCAGAATCCTTTCTTCCTTTTAAGGCTTCAGGGTAGAAAACTGTGAGAATACTGGCTTGATTCAAAGTAAACTCTGAAATCACATTTGGCATAAGAGAGGGATTTGTTTTAATGTGGCCCTACCTCTGTAGAATATGAAAGTAAGGTCCACCCACAATGAGAACTTGCAACTCATCTACTCTTCTTCTGCATGTCAGAGCAATGATGCATGCATAATGTCCAACTCAAGAACCTTACTTAAATTAGCTTGATGACCAGGCTCAAAAGGTGACACTCAACTTAGCCAACACCCATGGAGGAGCAACCTGTTAACAAGGAGGTTTTGCACATAAAATAAAACTCCTTTCAGAAACTGTTTGACCATGAACAGATAAAGTAGAAGATCCATAGGCAGACAATCTGAAATGGCTGAAAAATGAACCTTTGTAGAGTAAAAAGAGAGGACCCAGGAAAGTAACTCAAACAAACATTTGAGCACCTGTGGTACAAATTCCCTGACAGGATCCTGGTTATTGGGTAGCAACAATTATAAAATTTCTACCACTTACTAATATATGACTTTCTAGTGAGCAGGTTTTCTTGCTTAAGTGCCTGCTACAAGTCCTCATCAAATAATTGCCTAAAAGGTAATAGAATTTAATCATCTAGACAGTCAGTTGAAGATGCTTCAGACTGGGGAGTATCAAACTCCCCATCTTGTGTCAGCAGGTCCCTGTTTGTGAGGAGGCTTGTGGTAATTTCCCTTGGCCAATTCCATAAGAAGGGAGAACCAATGTTGCCTGAGTGGGGGGTCATCACAATGATGTTTGGGGAGTCGTCCTGAATTACCCTGGATATCAGAGGAAAAGGTGGAAATGCATAAAGGAATACTCCTTACTACAGGAAAGAGAATACATCCCTTTTCAAGGCTTAAATTCAAGGAGTTTGAGAGCAGAATTTGTTTAGTTGCCTGTTTTGAAAGGAGGCAAACAGGTCTACTTGAGGTGTTCCTCACAACTGGAACACTTATTGAAGAATCCTTTGATCAGTTTCCATTCGTGACAGTCTGTCCTGGTCCTGTTTAGCTTGTCTGCCACTAAATGTTGCTCTGACAAAGTGTAAGATGCTTGGAGGGTTAAGGAGAGTTGTAGAGGTACTTCCCAATACATCACAGCCAGCCTACATACAGGTTACAAACTGGTGCCTGCTCCCCCTGCTAGTTTATGTACCCCTTCAGTGTGGTGTTGTCATCTGCAATTATCAGAAGAGGCTCTAGGGGCAATACATGAAGAGATGTTAAGGCAGGGATCCCAGCCAACATCTCTTGACATTTATGTGCATTGGTCTAAGGGGTTTCACAGGTCTTGCACCTTTACCCGCAGAGAAACCGTTCCCCAAGCAAAATCTAAGGCATCTGTAGTCACAGACTGACAGAATCTGAGGAGAAAAAGGGAGACTTGGCTTTAAAACTATTTGCCTCCAGCAGTGCAATTCCTTTTTCACAATGCCCAAAACTAGTATCTGAAATTCAAGAGGAAGATGATGTTGGGTCCATGTGTACGGAACAATGAATTTTTCTCATGTGTAAGCTGGTAATAAGAATCATAGAAGCCATGAACACTAAGATCCTGAGAATTTCTGTTGAAGAACTCTTTCTCAAACTCTGAATTTCTCCAAACAAAAACTCACCTCCTGAGTAAAAAAAAAAAAAAAAAAAAAAAAGATGTTTTTGCTGAGAGGTGTCTATAAGACAACCCAGGATTCTAATTATGTCTGACAAGGTCAAGGAGGATTTCTGAACACTTATCTGGAATCCCAGACTGGTCAGAAATAAAGAATTCCATTATAATGATTTAAGACATCTGGCAGAAAAGTACTGGCCATTTGGGCAATTTTTCCATGTCTCTCAACTTTCTGATTTAAAAGCCCGCATTTGCACTTGTTTCTTTCCTGTCACTAGTCTAGTCCAGATACAGATTCTTAGTTTTAGCACTTGAATTTCCTTATTCGTGCTCAGCACTTGTTCAGAACTTGTTGTAAGCACTAAATAAGCTACAAGGTTACTACAGCACTCAACCTTCCTCATTACCTAGAGGAAAACAGTTTTTGTACTTACTTTCCTCACTTACTTAGAGAAAAAACGTTTTTGTACTCAGAAAACGAACTCAGCCACTGATATAAAGATAATTCCAACTTTATTCAGCCAAAAAATATAAACGCTCTCTTTTTACAGTACGTTTTTGTTAAAACCTTCATCAGATGTGAACTGCATCTGACCAAAATCCTTTTATACCTCTAATTCCCATCATTTCAATTAACTAAGACACACTTAAAATAAAGGTACAGTGAAAATTGAATATTCAAGTCTACTTATCTAAAATAACATACTGGTACAACACATTCACCTAAAACCTATTAACAAATGTTAAAACATGTTAAAAATGTTAAAAAAATCATATACAGTTTCATAAAACTTCAAACACAATTTATAAATAGCTTAAATAAGAGTAAAAAAAAATAAATCCATTCCTATTAAAAGGTTAACCTAGCTTACCACATTTCAAAGGAGAAAAGGATTGGGTCTATGAGCTCCTGGAGAATATTCCTAGCAAAGCCTGATCTACCCCCTAGAGAAGGAATCAAGCTTGTGATGCCTTGTAAACTTATGTACATAGGATGAAGTTGCTACTTCAGGAATACTTGTAAAATCCAACTCCTACCAAAAAGCCATAGATGAAGCCAATGCCTTGACAGACTGGGCCTTGACCCTGCCTGGAATAGTTTTGTTAAGGTGACTATAACAAAAGGTAATAGCCTGGATCAACCATTTGGAAACAGTCTGTTTTCATACAGGTTGCCCCGTCTTATCTTCACAAGAAGGGAACAACTCATCTGAAGATCTGCAAGACGTAATTCTTTTAAGACAGTACCTAAATTGTCTGTGGACATCAAGATATGGAGTATCCTTTCTCCCTCATTTTTAGGTTCAGGAAAGAAAATGGGGAAATGGGTAGTTTGGTTTAAAGTAAACTCAGATACTACTTTTGGCATAAAAGAAGAATAAGTTCTCAAAGAAACCCTTTCTCTGTGGAAAATGAGATAGGGTTGGCCTCACCATAAGAACTTCAACTCAGATACTCTTTCTGCAGAGGCCAGAGCAATCAGTAAAACTGTTTTCCATGTTAAAAATCTCAAGTCAGTCAGATTGGCTAAATCAAATAAAGCAAATGTTAGCTTCTCTAACACAAAAGTGAAATCCCAAGGAGGGGCCACCAGTTTTCTTGGAGAACTCTTATACAAAAAAAAAATTCAAAAACATTTTGACATGAGAATGCATTGAAAGAGGATGACCCGTGGGCAGCCATGCTGGAATGGATGACAAATGAACCTTGATGGAGGAGTAAGGAAGGCCAAAGGATAGTAACTCAGACAAATGTAATAACAACAGACAACTAGCCCTGAATGGGTGTTGGTTATGTTGTTGGCACCAATTAGAAAAACTTTTCTATTTGCTAATATACGAGGGATAAGGTCCCTTAAATAGTCATTCTGACTTGATTGACTGTCCTTGTTTTTTTTTGGGGGGGGGGAGGCATTTTGCTGATACATTTTTTTTGACAAAATTGGATGAGGGATTAGAGAAACCCTTAGAAATTTTGGAAAAGGAGGACTGAAAAATCTTAAAACATTCCATGTAACAACCTACCCCTTTCATTATACTTTTTGATACACACTGCAGCACAGGAACCAAAAATTAAATGTCTATCCAAAGGAGAGTATGAAGTCCTATTTTTCACATATCTGGGAGGTTCTGAGAACACAGGCAGCCAAACCTCTGCAAAATTGTACCAGTGGCCATATTACTGTAAAGAATAAGTGGTGCCTTGTACAATGGAAGAAACTAAATTATTTAAAGCAGATTTTTCCTGGCAAGAAGAAACTGCAGACAAAACATTCCTCGTACTTAAACAATTAGAATAAGCTTTAACATATGAGCCCGACAGTTAAAAATTCTGAAAATCAAAGTTGCAGAAGCATACACTTTTTCCATACTTATCAATAATCTTAAAGAGTAGGACTGGAATTAACCAAATTTTGCAGCAGTAGGATTAACTAAAGCTATAACTGCTAGGGCAGGTTTGCAAAAAATGAATAAAAACTTAAAAGACTAAGGAAATGTATACATTCTATCTGCATTTTTATGGGCAGCAGGCTATCATAAAACTTGCAGACAGCGATATACATCCTCCAGAGCTGAGAGAACTGGAAGAAATGGGTGAAGATTCTGGAAAATCCCCCCAAAACCAAGGACAGTCCAAAGTATTTTCTGGGGGACTATTTTTGCACAATAGAAACGCTGGCACATTCTGGAAATAGTCTCAGAGAAACAAAGAAATAGAAAGGGAATCCTCTACAGACAGAATCAGAAACTGAGCTCGTCTGAGTCAGAGACAAAAAAACAAAGAGAAAACAATTCTGTTCCTTTATATTCCTGTCCAGATTCAGAATCTTGAATCTCTTCAGGAAAATAAGCATCCTTCTTTCTTTTACCAGAAACCTCCTTATAAGAAGGATCAATAACCTGAATTAAACCCTGAGACAAACTCAGTAAACTATTCATGTCTAAAGATATTTGTGGAGGAGCAGATACACGTTTTGTTTTCTGATTCTTTCTGACAGGAACAATGGGGCCAATCAGTGTTACTAATGGCAGCAACAGCTTCTACAGGGATGAGCACAGCATTCTGACTAAACAGGGAAGCCTTCCTCGTTCCCTCTCCCACGAGTGACAACAGTGGCTCTCCCTTGTTCATTGAGGGGGGACCCCAACAGATGCAGAGGATCTGGCTAAACCCCAGTCCACAGTGGCTGTACATGCTACACCAGAGGGAACTGGGGTAAAAGCTGAATGGTCAGAGGAAAGTACAGTTGTGTACACTTACCATAAATGTAGATGTTCGAGTGTCTTCACTGTTGCAGTCATGACTGTAGGGTTCTCCCCTTCCGGCAGGCAGTCCTCGGTCGGCCAGAATCCCAAAGTCTGGGTCCGGCGTCGGCTGTTCAGCCATGCTCCCTGACGTCAGAGCGCCAGGAGTACAAAGCTGACAGCCGACGCCATGTTCTCCAGTTTTTCCTGCCCCAGATGTCAGGAGTCCCAAAATGGGTAAGGTCTAATATCCTTTGCAAATACACCTCAGAAGAATGGTGAAAAAAGGAACCACACAAAGGTAAAAATAAGAGGGGACAGGAGGAAGGGAAACCCAGACTGCAACAGTGAAGACACTCGAACATCTACATTTATGGTAAGTGTACACAACTGTACTATGTTCATCGTGTTTCACTGTTGCAGTCATGACTGTAGGGTAGAATCCCAAAGCAGAATGAAAGGGAGGTGGTCATAAAGTAGAAGGGGCGGCTAAAAGGCCCTACAAGACTGCAGAAGCAAAGCCTGCCCTAGACTTAGAGTAGAGAGGTAGATTGTTGTGCTTTGAAAAAGTATGCACTGAACTCCAAGTTGCAGTTTCCAAAATGTCTTTGGTAGGAACTTCCCTGAGGAAGGCAGCTGAAGTGGCAGCAGCTCTGGTGGAATGAGTCCATATACTCCTTGGGGTTTGCTTTCCATGGTGTGAATAACAAAATCTGATTCCATGAGCAATCCATTTAGAAATGGTCTGTTTTGAAATGGCTTTACCTTGGGAACTAGAAGCATAAGAAACAAATAATTGCTCTGATTTTCTGATGTCCTTGGTTCTGTCCAGGTAAAAACGTAGATGTCTGTGTACATCCAAGGAATGTAAGATCCTTTCCCCTTTATTTTGAGGAGTGGGGAAAAAAGTTGGCAAGTGAATAGTTTGATTTAAAGCCACTTTGCAAACCACCTTAGGCATGAAAGTAGGATTAGTCCTTAAAGACACCCTGTCTTGAAAAATAATATAAGGTTCCACAGCCACAAGAGCTTGCAACTCTGAAACTCTCCTGGCAGAGGTCAGGATGGCTGTTTTCCAAGATAAAAACTTGATGTCAGAAGAGGCAGCAGGCTCAAAAGGAGGTAAGGTGAGCTTTTCCAAGACATAGTTGAGATCCCAAGCAGGAATGGGAGGAGATCTTGGAGGTCTTAAGTTCTTAGCCCTTCTGAGAAACTGTCTCATGAGCTGGTGGGAAAAGATTGGAGGGTCTGTATTTTAATGAGCGGAAATAGCAGAGGCATGTATCTTAATGGAAGAGAAAGAGAGACCCTTATGTAAGAGATCTGTCAGGTAAAGTAAAATCAAAGGAATGTTAGGAAGAAGAGGATCAGAATCCTGAGCCTGCATCCAGGAACAAAATATTTTCCATTTTCCTGCATAGGATTTTCTAGTGCTAGGACGTCTGGCTTCTAAAATGACATCCATAACCTGTTTGGGTAGGAGAGAATGAATCAAAGACCCTGGATTAACCAGGCCGCCAGGCTGAGAGTTCTGACATGGGAGTGTAAAACCTGACCCTGGTGTTGGGACAGAAGGTTCGGAGTCTGTGGTAAAACCCAAGGGGGCTCCAGACATAGGTTTTTCAGAGTTGGGTACCAAAATTGTCGAGGCCAATTTGGGGCCAGCAAGATTATCATCTTGGGCTTGTCCTGTTTGATCTTTAATAATACCCGTGGAAGAAGAGGAAGAGGCGGAAAGGCATATCTCGAGAGGTTTTTCCAACTGAGTGAAAGTACATCGACTTTCCAAGCTTGTTCGTGGAAAGTCCTGGTGCAAAAAATCTGTAGTTGATGATTGAGGTGGGATGCAAAGAGGTCTATGTGAGGACATCCCCAGACTGCTGTTATCATCCTGAATATTTCGGTGTCCAGCATCCACTCGTGTGGGTCTGAAAGGTTTCTGCTCAGACTGTCTGCCAGGAAGTTTTGCTTCCCTGGCAGGAAGTGAGCTTGAAGGTCCAGATTGCAAGCTAGAGCTGTGTTCCATAGATCCATGGCTAGTCTGCAAAGGGGGTAGGAATGAGATCCCCCTTGCTTGTTTATGTACCACATAACTGTGGTGTTGTCTGTCCGTATCAGTAATTGTCCTGGTTGTAGAAGATTCCTGAAGGCCAATAGAGCTTTCTGAACGGCTAACATTTCCTTTAAATTGATATGCAGGTGCTTCTGATCCTTTGTCCAAAGGCCCTGCAGACAGTTGCCCTGAAAATGGGCTCCCCATGCATAATCTGAGGCATCCGTGGTTAGAATCTGAGTGGCAGGAGGCAGACAGAAGGGTTTTCCTTTGTTTAGAGTACATGCCTTGGACCACCAAAGGAATTCCTTTTGAAGACAAGGCAGGATGGAGATCAGTATGTCTAAACTGTGGCAATGTTGAGACCATACACTTTTTAGGTACCACTGTATTTTCCTCATATGTAGTCTTGCATATGGTACGAGAAGGATGCAGGAGGCCATGTAACCTAAAGCCTGCAGGAATCTCCTTGCAGATAGCTGAGTTAAAGTTGCCTAGGTTTTGAAAGTTGAAGCCAGCTGTAACTGTTTTTCTTTTGTCAGAAATGCCATCTGGGTTGTTGTGTTTAGAGATGCGCTCAGAAAAATTATCTGTTGTGAGGGTGTCAAATTTGACTTTTTTATGTTTACAGTGAATCCCAGGAACTTGAGAAGATTCTGAACAAACTGTAGATGCTGGAGTAAGACCTCCTTGCTGTCTGCCTGAATAAGACAGTCGTCCACATAAGGGTAAATTTGAATTCCCTTGAGTCTGCAATAAGCTACTACTGGAGCCAGGCATTTGGTGAAGACCCTGGGTGCAGCAGACCATCCAAAGGGCAGCGCAGAGAATTGAAAGTGCCTCGATCTGGCCTTGAACCTGAGGTATTTTCTGCGTTCCTGCCTGATGGGAATCTGTAGATATGCCTCCTTTAAATCCAAAGTTACCATCCACGCATTTTTGGTCAGCATTGGAAGTAGCTGCTGTAGAGTAAGCATCTTGAATTTTGGTATCTCTAGAAAAGTGTTCAAGACTGACAGATCCAGAATGGGTCTCCATGAATTTTGCTTCCTGGGGACTAGAAAGAGCCTTGAGTAAAAACCTTGTCCCATCTCTGAAAGTGGAACTAGTTCTATGGCTTTCATAGCCAAAAGAGCTTCCACCTGGTTTAAGGCCTCTGTCCATTGATGTTTTGGAAGATCTGGCCATCCGCTTGGCCTTGGTAGGGTATGAAAATGGAATTTGTAACCTCTTGAAACCACATCCAGAACCCACTTGTCTTGGGTTATATGAGTCCAATTTAGGTGAAAAAGAGAAAGTTTTCCTCCGAGAGGGGCTTCCAGGCAAGAAGTTCCTGCAGCCCAACAGAGGGAGTCATTGAGTCTGTTTCCTATGAGCTTGCGACCTGTCCTCTCCTCCCCTAGGGGTGGAAGTAGTCCATTGTCTTGGTCTATAAGAGGCTTGTGTTTGAGGCCTTCCTCGGGAGCGTCTGTATCTACCCCTCTGAGGCCTGTCTGAATTGGGAAAGGACCAATTTTTTTAGGCCACTTCCTGATAAATCTGGGTGGCTGCACTTGTAAGAAATCGTTAACTGTTTGCATGGATTTTGCCTTGTCCTCCATCTTTTTAATCACCTCTTCAGCTTTAGATCCAAACAAAACATTATGCTGAACAGGAGCATCTAATAATTTAGCTTTTACTTGATCTGGCAAATTTTGTTCCTTTAACCATGCATGCCTTCTAATTACTGTGCCAGAGGCAGCAGCCCTACAAGAAGCCTCCAAGGCATCAAATCCACAGTGTAAACCATGCTTCCCAACTTGTTCAGTGGCATGCATTAAGTCATGTAATTCCTTATCATCTGCACAGGCGGAAATGGAAATTAGCTTTTGTTTTAAAACAGACAGGAGAAATTGCTGGTATTTCAGCATATGAAACTGACAGTTTAAAGCCCTAATAGATAAAGTAGCAGAAGTGTACACTTTTTTGCCCCATCTTTCTAAAGATCTGGAATCCTTCTCAGTGGGAATGGGGTTTTTAGCAGAAGCGGCCTTAACTCCCTTAGGACCCTGAGAAATGGTTTCAGGGTCAGCAGAAGGGTTCTTGTATATAAACTGGTGGGAATCAAGAACCCTGTAGTATCTGTCAGGCTTAACAGGAGCAGGAGGAAAAGAGTCAGGGGTTAAGTTAGCCTCCGAAAAAGCATCATCCACAATATCCAAAATAGAAGGAATAGCCAGGGGTCTATGTTGGGGAAGAAGAAGAAAATCCCTTAGTCTTTTCTTAGATTCTGAATACTCCTGTCCTTCCCAGTGGAAATGTTCCCTCATTTCATGCAAACTTTCCCCAAAAGAGAAATCCTCAGGGGGAGAAGCTGAAGGAATGGATTCCTCAGCATAAGAATCCTCATAAGGAGGAAAAGAATATTCCTGGTCAGAAGAAGAAACTAAAGAAACAGAAGCCTGATCACAGGAGTCATAATAAACTTCCTGCCTTGGCCTTTTATCTGGAGGGGGATGTGAACCCCTAATCATAGTAAGTAAGTCCTCCACCATCTTAAGTAACTGTTTCTGTGACTTGGGAGCTGGATCAGAAGAGGCCTGTGTTGCAGTCTTTGATTTGGAAGGAGTCTTTGCCTTTGTCTTTGGCTTTGCCTTTATTAGAAGCTGAGTAGGCCTGAAAACCCCTTCGGAAGCCGGTACCTGCACAGCGGCTCCGGACCCATCCGAAGGAGCATTGTCCAAAGGTCCTGCAACAGAAATATTCAAAGGCCTAGTTGGCTCCTCGTGGGAGTCCGTTTCGGCCATCGGTTCTGAAATGGCCGACGACAGGGGCTGCAAAAGCACCTCACTGACGACGGCCGAACCTGAAGCTGGCTCTGCTTGTACGATATCGTCAGATTTGGACCTCGGAGGCCTGTCTTTGTCCTTGCGTCGTTTGTGAACTCCGGTAGCCAGAACCGTATCCGACGACATTTTGTAATTAAAACGCCTACCGAAGTAATGAAATGCAAAATCGTACCTTTGTTTAATTGTACGTTGATTGAATCTACCACAAAACCGATAACTAGCTACGTCGTGGTCACGGCCTAAGCAAGGAATACAGTAAGAATGAAAATCCTTATGAGGTATTTGCTTCCCACATGAAATACAATTAACTTTTTCTGACATCGGACTGGAGCAAGACAAAAGTTTCCCCAATGGGGTACTTAGCTTTGAGTAGGAGAAGAAAGTCTTCGGACTGAAATTTGTTCAGAAAAGATTGTCAGGAGTCAGCCGACCGGCACTTGCGAACTGCTATCACCGCACGGCAAGAAAGACTGGGGAACATGGCGTCGGCTGTCAGCTTTGTACTCCTGGCGCTCTGACGTCAGGGAGCAAGGCGGAACAGCCAACGCCGGACCCAGACTTTGGGATTCTGGCCGACCGAGGACTGCCTGCCGGCAGGGGAGAACCCTACAGTCATGACTGCAACAGTAAAACACGATGAACATCAAGCTATGGTGACAGCAGAGCCACCCACCTGCTGCTAAGGCAAACTGCTAGACTGTTATGGTGGTAAAGGCTATTTGTCGATCTCTTTTTTTTTTTTTTGTGGCTAAAAGAAGGAGTGACTGTGTAATTGGTAGTTTGTTCCAATGGTCAAGCCGAAAATGGTACCTCTTTCCCGTGGAATACAAGCAGCAAGGGCTGGTAAAAAATTAAAGTATTTAAAAGTCTCTTTTTCCAAACAACAATACAGTAAAAAGGACTTGAAAACACCTTGCCAACCCCAACAACTGTCTTCACTTACTTTAAACAGCTTTTAAGCTGACAGGTATAAAGTGCACTCCTGTTTAAAAAGTACAGTTTTGTCTTATGACAGTCCGTTAAAACACACTTCTAGCTTAAAAATAACATTTCTAAACAGAAAGGAACAATAAAACGGTGTGGAAGTTTTTTCCCTAAATGTAACATATCTGTTCAGCAAAAAAACAGTACAAGCCGTCCACCTATCCTCAAAAGCCTGTGGAAGAGCACTCTCTTCAACAAAAGGAAAGCTTTGAAGGGACTGGCACACAAACCTGTCTTTTTAGTCAGCTCATCTCAAGATAACAGTTTTGGCCCATGGAAAGAGCCTTGAAGCTTTGGAAGCTGTCTGGCTGTTATATCCTTGCCAGGATATATATATAACTCGTACATAGCTAAGGTCACTGCAGCAGTAATCATTATGATGAACATATGTCAGGCACCTTATCACCAAGTGTATACAAGCACGGACAAACCATGTAATAATCCCTTTCCATTTAAAATACTTCTCAAATCCAAATTTTGTATATAACTAATTCAAAGTTTACACAAGGAGTGCATTTTCACTCAAAAATAGACCTCATATTAATTAGTGTTAAAAAATAGTCCCAGAGTTAAAATATACAACTTACCTCCCTTTTGAAGCACTTCTTCAGGAGGCAGCAAGAAAGTACTGAAGAAAGCTTTAGCATGATTGTTGATTTTCCTCCACAGGTGTGGCTAATCAGTACTCAGAATGAATGTATGAAAGGAAGCTTTCGAAAAATGCCTGGTCATTGTCTCCTGACCAGGACACAACCAACATAACATAAATGCTGCTGCAGCAATGACGATGACGAACATCTTCCATTCACAGACTTACATCCTGGTCCTGCTCAGCTTGTCCGCTACTACATTCTGCTTTGATGGTATGTAGGTAGCCTGCAGGGAAAGACTGAACTGAGTGGTCGATTCTCAGGTTATCATCGCTAGTCCACAAAGGGGTAGGATCTGGCCCACCACTATGTGCCACACAAATGTAGTGCTGTCTTGTGATTAGTAGGAGGAGGCCTGGGATACAAAAGCAATTTAAAGATTTTAGTGCCTTCGATCAATGATGTCATGTCTGTGAGATTTACATGTTTTGATTTGTCTTGTTGATTCCACAGACCCTGGACTTTTACACCTTTGGGTACCATTCCTCAAGCAAAATCTGATACATGTGGTCATAGACTGAACAGGTGTTGATGGCATCAAGGGAAGACCTGGGTTCAGGGATAACTAGTTCAACCACCAGTGGATCTCAGTCTTGATAAAAGCTAAAACTGGAATTGGAAAGGATTGGGGATGCTAATGTTGAGTCCACAAGGATCTGAGAAACGACTGAATTACTGTCATGTGGAAGCCACAAAAACGAGTTCTGAGAAATTAACTGGCTGTTGAGAGTGCATCTGGAAAACATTAGAAAATGCTGTTTATAACAGTCCACTTATTCTTGAGGAAAAAATATCATAATTTTGGATGTGTCTAGCACATACCTCTCAACCCCTCAATGCAAGAAATCTGGACAAAGCCTGCCAAATGGGGGTACAAAGGCCCAAAAATAGGGACATTTTTAAATAGGGTCTATATCACCACATTGAATGGTGATAAGTTCGAATGCCCTTTGTTCAAACCGAAAAGTCCGAAAGCCCTAAACTGCAAAGTTATGGAACATCAATTTTTTTTCCCAGGGAAACAAAATCGGTGGGCCATATTTGGGGCTTTGCTATTTCCTCCACTGTAGTGCAATCTCGGAGTTGGTATATTTAAGTAGGGGGGGGCACAGACCCCCACTTTAGGTTGTTTTAAAGTTGTGATTTTTTTTTCATGGAGCAGCGATTTTTTTTCCCCAAATCGCTGTTCCGTGAGTTCGCTGTTCAGGGTTTTCAGACTTTTAGGTTTGAACAAAGGGGGTTCAAACTTATCACCATTCGATGTGGTGATACAGACCCTTTTAGATATTGCTCTTATAAACCTAGAAAGTTGTAGAGCAACAGGCTTTGTTTTAACTTACATTTTTCTGGAGAATTTGAAGTCTGAAAGTCAGATGTGTACCATTATTTACTGACTTCAATCCTCAGATCATCCCAGTGATGTTCCAGAAAAAACACATATTTTATGAGGAACAGACCAAATGCATGAGCCAAAAATCTGGACATTCTACAAAAATCTGGACAGTTAAGAGGTATGGCTAGCAGACTCCACAGGCATGCAATTCTTTTGGATGGAATGAGAGAATATTTTTCTAGGTTTACCTGAAATACTAGATTGAAGAAGAAGTTCTTAACAGGTGAAGAGATTCTAGGCAGGCTGAAGAAGACTCTGAAAAGATAGGACAGTCACCCAAGTATGGAAAATGTGTACTCCTTGCAATGTGATATTACAGGAGCTAGACACTTTAAAATACTCTTGGAGGTGTAGATAACCAAAACGGTAGAACAGAAAACTGAAAATGTGAATCAGATACAGAAAACCTTAAAAGGATCTGAAATTCCTGGAAATGGGAATGTGATGATAGGTATTTTTGCTATCCAGTGTCAACAAGAAACTGTGAGGAGGAATGATATGGAAGAAAGCTTGAAAGGAAAGCATCTTAAACTTTCAAATTGTTATATAAAACTTAGAAATGAAATATCCAAAACAGAAATACCATTGAATAGAAGCCCATTCCTGTTTCACCTGATGGAACAGGGTATATGTCTCCTACAGACAACATTTGGTTCAGAATGGGGGAAAAATTAAGGTTTGGTTGGATGGTTAAGGGGAATTCCGGAAGGAAGGAAGAGAATCCCCCTATCAGCTGTAACCTTTCTGAATTACTCCCAGAACCTATGAGTGTAATGTGATCTGGTGTAAAGGAGGAAAGTGAAAGTTTGGTATTTCTGAAAGTTTTATAGAATTGCCAGGGTGGGCAGGGGGGATGGCCAGAGGGATCGTCAGCCTTTTCAGATCCTCCTTGGTCTTGGAAGGGTATTCAGTCTGATGGAAAAGTAGATCTTTTCCATCTACAAATTCCAGACTGTAACAACAGAGAACAAGTTTAATAAATCCTAGCCAATCATTTTTAGCTCCTTTGGCCATATGGAACACTGAGGTGGATGTGCGTTTATACTGTGTTTAACCTTGTGCTTTTTTTCCTGGGAGTGTCCATCAAAAAGGAGCCCTCAGACATTGGGTCAACCCCCGAAATCAGACTCCTCAGTGTGGTTCTGACAGGGAATAATATCCGCTCCCTCCTCCAATGCCCAAAGAAGTGGTTCTCCCCTGCCTGAAGTGGACATACAAGTCGCCTTGGAGTAAATACTAACCTCAGAGGATGATATGAGGGCTTAGACAAGGCCACACTACAATTGCCTCCCAAAGGTCAATGCAAGACAGAAGCTGGGGAAGAAACCAAACCAGTTAAATTTACAAATTAATCTAACTTTCACACAATTCAAGATTATTCATAATATGCTACGCAAGCCATACCTGCAATACAGGAAATGATTTAACTTTTTCTACCCAGACCTTTACATTCTCTACATAAATATCTCCTACATACAAATAAATCATTAAACCATGCAAAGTATTCTTTATATGGAGTCCGTGTAGCCAAACAATGGAATTTAGTATCTAAGGACATCAGATCAGAAACTAATACTTAACATGTATATATATATATATATATATATATATATATCACTTCTTAATTAACTGCCATGCCACAACTGTCTTTGTGTACATTGTTGAACATAATATATTACTTCAAACTGTGACGTGGATTTCACTATAAAATCATGCACACACTGCATAGTCTTTTTGTACTAATATCTCCCTTCTTTTTTTATATGTCCTCTCTTCTAACCTTTTCTTATTTTCCCTCAGTTACCCTACACTCTGCTCCTTCTCTTCAACCTGTACTGCCCTGATGTAGTACATGTAAATAGTTAAACATCAGAGCTTTCAATTCCCTAAACTACCATTCAATAACACATAAAGGACTGTGTTCTGATACTCAGGGGACAGGAAAGCTGCCAGTTATTCTTTATACGTATAAATTCCTGAAGGCAGAAAGCTCTATATGTACTTAAAAAGATTTCTTTGCAACAGTGCAACGTTATGTTTTAACTGACTTGTCTATTTGTATAGGTATATGATCATCATCATACTTGCGTCATTGCTTTTACATGTTTATTGTATTATATGGAACTTTTTGCCTAGGATCATCTCTGAAAAGGAACTTTTTTTTTAAAGCTCATTCAACCTAGTCTGATTAACAAATGAAATAAGCAAACAAACAAAGAAAAAAAATTAAAACACAATATCGAAAAATCTGAAAAAGTACATAAGTGTGCATCCATATGGGCTGTGGGATTAAAACAATGAAATGCTGCTACTACAGACTTAATGTGGGTAGCAGAAGGCAGTTCAAGAAAATCTAAAGTGTTAACTGCTTTCCATTTAGTAAATTATTATCTCACGGTGACTGCTGAAGTGTGCAAGATGCATGCAAAACGTTACACTCAGCTGCTTAATAAAGAAATACCAAAACAACAGTGTGAGCTTTAAAGGGTTTGCTGTAACCAGCTGCAATAATTATTTCTTCTGAACAAAAGTAGCCCTGCCTGAAACTAATACATGTCATTTAGATCCAGTCAAGTTGCCTGATCTTTGATGTAGTGTCTTTTATCATGCGCAGCATGGCTGTACTATTTATAGATAAAAAAAGAACCTAAAGTTGCGATTCGAAACACTCCTTAGAAAACGAATACTGCTTAACATGTGCAGTTTTTTATGCAGCAGTTACTAAATCATTATGCAGAAAATTAGTTAACGTGACATTCAAGGCTAAAGTAGACATTTGCAACTGCATTTGTGTTATTTAAATATGAACAGAAACATTACTTAATGAAGATCCTTGTAAGTCAAATTATAGCTATGTTGACTGGAATTAATTTCTTGGCAGAACTATGATACAGCATGATTCAAGTTATTTAAATACTAACTCCAATACCATCTAGTAATGACCACCGTCCTTCAAATAATTACAGTGAGTGGCTTAGTTTTAACAGAAGTGAAGAGATTCATGAAGTGATTCAGAGCTCCAAATGTGCATCTTACAAAATTACCCGACCAGCCTAATGCTGCTATTGTCCCAAGACAAATGCCGTGCTTGTGGGCATGTACCAGCTTCCTATAGAAATGTCATGAAACATCGTTACTTGTGCTCTCCAATAACAGAACTCCATAGTTATTATTGTGACTGTTATCTCCTTTATCTCATTAAATGGGGTCCATCTATTGTTAAATGACTATTTTCACTTGAAGTGGTCTCCATCCAGTATGTATGTATATGCATATACACTTATTTTAATTGTTACCAAGGGTGAGACAGTGATCCAAATATTCCTCTTCAGGATCAGTCCACGGTTAAGGTCAAGTCAGAAACACAGTAATTATTACAAATACCATAAACTTGGAGAAACATCAAACAGTAGCTATCAAAAATGTAGTTTAACAGATATAAACTATTACAATATAACATAAAACCACAAACAAAAGTAGTTACCACAACTGTTTACTGGATACAAAATTTATATAGTAGTAACAGTTAAACAGACATTGTACTATTTACATTTACAACTGCAAATTGGAAAACATGAGGTCCCAAGGTACAAGTTGAGGAGGGGATGAATGAAGGGGTGGTAAATTAAAATGGGGAAGTGATGGGTAGACAATGAAGAAGGGTGTGTGGCTTAACTGAGTAAGTGTGTTGGTAAACGTGAAGGTTAATGTCTCAGACTTAAGAAGTTCTGGTATGTCCCTGTCTATCACCTTTTTTGGAAGCATTTAAGTTGAAATTTGATAAAGGAAGCAAAAGACAATCTTAGTAGGAAGGGACCTCCATTTTTGGGAGCCGGTATTGAGAAAACATGATCTGTTGCATGGAGTTTATTTTTGTGCAAGGGCCTAAAAAGGTAAGGGACTGCAGGAAACAAGGGTTGTTTTCATGGAGTCAGCTAGCAATGAATGGGAAGGAATTTAGACCTGAGTTTGTATACAAAGGACGGAATCAGCAGCTTTGGTCAATGTTGTAGCTACTTTACCTTAGAAAGGATGGAGCAAAGACATTCTCTTATTGCAGGAAGGGTAAAATAATCTGCAATTATTATTTAATGTATTTTGCAGAGTGGTGAGTTTTTTTTTGATGTAGTTGTAATAACTGGGAATCCATGTTCTAGCTGTGGTAAAAGTACTTCTTTACCTACAGTCCGAACTGTATCTAGGTCAGTTGACATTCTGGACAATCCACCAAATGGCACCCACTCTTGTGCAAAGTTGAGCAGCAAGAGGGAAAAAAACCCATAACAACACAAAAATTACAGTTGTGTACACTTACCAGAAATGTAGATGTTCGAGTGTATTCACTGTTGTAGTAGGTTGCCCTCAGTCGGCCTGAATTCCAAAGTCTTGGGTCCTACATCGGGTGCTGTCTTCTCTTCCATGATGTCAGGTTGTCAGGGGTATAAAACATGTAGCCGACGCCATTTTCTTTAGTTTTTCTTGCCCCCGATGTCAGGTGCCCCCAAAAAGGTAGCAAAATTATATATAAATATATATACATGCATCAATATAAACTTTACCTTCATCTACAAGCAAATACACCACATAGGTTGTAGAAGATAGAGAAGGAAAGATAAACTCCAGAATGACAGGGGGATGGCGGGAGGGTAACCTGGACTGCAACAGTGAATACACTCAAACATCTACATTTATGGTAAGTGTACACAACTGTACTATGTTCTTCATGTTTCACTGTTGCAGTCATTACATTTGGGTAGAATCCCAAAGCTATGGTTGGGAGGCTGGAGCTAAACAGCATTTGGTGTGGCTATAAGGCCCTGCAGCACTGCAGTGGCAAAGCCTGCCCTGGACTTAGAGTAGAGAGGCAAACGGTAATGTTATGTAATGTTATGTAAAGGTGTGAACAGAACTCCAAGTAACAGCCTCTAGAATGTCTTTGGTTGGTACTCCTCTGAGAAAGGCTGCTGAAGTAGCTGCAGCTCTGGTGGAATGAGACCTAATGCCCTTGGGCACAGGTTTACCATGGTGTAAGTAGCAGAAAAGTACAGTTGTGTATACTTACCATAAATGTAGATGTTCGAGTGTATTCACTGTTGCAGTCATTACATTTGGGTAATCTGCTGGCAGGTTGACCTGAGTCGGCCTGAATTCCAATAAGTCTTAAGTCCTGCGTCAGTTGCTGTCTTCTCTTCCATGACGTCAGGTCATTAGGGGTATAAAACATGCAACCGACGCCATTTTCTTTAGTTTTTCTTGCCCCCGATGTCAGCTGCCCCCCAAAAAGGTTGCAAAAATATATATGTATGTATATACATGCATCAATATAAACTTTACCTTCATCTACAAGCAAATACACCACATAGGTTGTAGAAGATGGAGAAGGAAAGATAAACTCCAGAATGACGGGGGGATGGCGGGAGGGTAACCTGGACTGCAACAGTGAATACACTTGAACATCTACATTTATGGTAAGTGTACACAACTGTACTATGTTCTTCATGTTTCTCTGTTGCAGTCATTACATTTGGGTAGAATCCCAAAGCTATGGTTGGGAGGCTGGAGCTAACCAGCATTAGGTGCGGCTATAAGGTCCTGCAGCACCGCAGTGGCAAAGCCTGCCCTGGACTTAGAGTAGAGAGGCAAATGATAATGCTTTGTAGAGGTGTGAACAGAACTCAAAGTAGCAGCCTCTAGAATGTCTTTGCTTGGTACTCCTCTGAGAAAAGCTGCTGAAGTAGCTGCAGCTCTGGTGGAATAAGACCTAATGCCTTTGGGCACAGGTTTACCATGGTGTAAGTAGCCGAAACGGATGCAGTGGCTTATCCACTTTGAAATTGTCTACTTTGAAATAGCCTTTCCTTCTGATCCTGCAGCATATGTCACTAGCAATTGCTCAGTTTTTCTTAGAGCTTTAGTCCTGCTCAAGTACAATCTTAGCTGTCTGTGTACGTCCAAGGAATGCAGACTTCTCTCCCCCTTGTTCTGCAGATTTGGATAAAAGGTTGGCAGATGAACTGTTTGGTTAACAGCCACACTGGAAACCACCTTAGGCATAAAAGTAGGATTTGTCCTCAGTGACACCCTATCTGGGTAAAATATGATAAAATGCTCTACAGCCATGAGGGCCTGTAGCTCTGAAACTCTTCTTGCTGAAGTAAATGCTAGTAGCAGAGCTGTTTTCCATGATAAGAACTTTATATCAACGGTAGCAGCTGGTTCAAATGGATGCAGGGTGAGCTTTTCCAACACATAATTGAGGTCCCATGCAGGTAATGGTGATGACCTTGGAGGCCTTAAATTTTTGGCTCCTCTAAGATACTGCTTTAGTAAAGGATGAAAAAAGATTGGTGGCTCTGTATTGTAATGAGCCAAAATGGCAGAGGCATGGATTTTAATTGATGAGAAAGACAGGCCTTTGTCAAGCATCTCAGTTAAGTATTGTAACATCTGAGGAATATTTGGTTCTGCTGTATCAGTTCCTTGTGGTTGATTCCAAGCACAGAATCTCTTCCATTTGTTAGCATAAGATTTTCTAGTACTAGGCCTTCTGGCTTCCAAAATGACATCCATCCCAGCTTTACTGAGAGGTGTTGTTTGTATAACTACATGATCAGCCATGTTGCCAGGTTCAGTGTCTGTAGTTGATTGTGCAGGATCTGATTGTTTTGCTGGGACAGTAGTTGTGGTCTTTGAGACAAGGTCCAAGCTGGGTATTGAGCCAAGTTCCTTAGGATTGGGTATCAGTACTGGCGGGGCCAGTCTGGGGCAATTAATATCATCTTTGGTTTCTCTTGTCTGACTTTTAGGAGGACCTTGGGGAGAAGAGGCAGAGGAGGAAAGGTGTAAACTAATAGGTTTTTCCAACTGAAGGATAGGGCGTCCACTTTCCATGCTTGTCTGTGATAAGTCCTTGTGCAGAATCTTTTCAATTGATAATTTTGAGGAGAGGCAAATAGATCTGTGTCTGGGTTCCCCCATTTCTCTGTTATCATGCTGAAGACTTGTGGATTTAGTTTCCACTCGTGAGGATCCATAAGGTTTCTGCTTAAATCGGCTGCCAGAGTGTTTTGTTTTCCTGGCAGGAATTGAGCTTGAAGATGTATTTGGTAGGTCAAAGCTGTGTCCTACAGTGCCATGGCTAATCTGCAAAGGGGGTATGAGTGTGTGCCCCCTTGCTTATTTAATATACCACATGACTGTGGTGTTGCCCATCTTTATCAGTAGTTGTGCTGGATGAAGTAAGTCCTTGAAGGCTGTTAGGGCATTTTGAACAGCTAGCATCTCATTCTGGTTTATATGTAGATGCATTTGTTTTGGTGCCCATATGCCCTGAATGCATCTTCCTGCCATGTGGGCCCCCCCAAGCATAATCTGATGCGTCTGTTGTTAAGGTTTGGCTGGCAGGGGGTAGAGTGAAGGGCCGTCCCATGTTTTGGTGACAGGCCTTTGCCCACCATAGAAACTCCTGTTGCAGGCAGGGAATGAGAGGAATCATTGTTTCCAGACTGTGAGAATGTTGACTCCATAAACTTTTTAGGTACCATTGAAGTTTCCTCATATGCAGTCTTGCATATGGAATTAGTAGGATGCAGGATGCCATGAAGCCCAGAGCCTGCAAAATTTGTCTTGCAGAAGACTGGGTTTTTGTTGCCATCAGTTTGAAGTAAGTAGTCAGTTGCCTTTGTTTGTCTGGCATGAGGTAAGCCATCTTGGCAGTTATATTCAAGCTTGCAACCGGGAATGTTATCTTTTGAGAGGGTACCAGTTGTGATTTCTTTTCATTTATTGTGTACCCTAGGCATGTTAGAAGCCTTTTCACAAACACCAGGTGTCATAGAAGAGTGTCCTTGTTCTCTGCTTGAATGAGACAGTCGTCCAAGTAAGGATATACTTGCATACTTCTTTGTCTGCAAAATGCAATTATTGGTACCAGGCACTTTGTAAAGACCCTGGGCGTAGTAGATAAGCCAAAGGGCAGTGCAGATAATTGGTAATGCATTAAGCCAGCCTTGAATCTGATGTATCTTCTGCACGACTGTCTTATTGGGACATGCAGGTATGCCTCTTTTAGGTCTAAAGTCACCAGTCAAGTATTCTTGCCCAGCATGGGCAGAAGCTGATGCAAAGTGAGCATTTTGAATTTTGGAATGTGCAGGTATGTGTTCAAAATCGATAAATCCAGTACTGGCCGGGCAGGCCTTGTCCTTTCTGGGTACCAAGAACAGTCTTGAGTAAAAACCTTGTCCTTTTCCCTGTTCTGGTACTGTATGAATGGCCCCCATATTCATGAGGGACGTAACCTGTTTGTGTGCCTCTGCCCACTGATTTTTTGGCAGATCTGGCCAACCATTTGTCATTGGCAGAGTGTGGAAATGGAATCTGTATCCCTGTGATACGATGTTTAGTACCCACTTGTCCTGGGTCATTAACTGCCAATTTTGAGCAAAAAGCGCTAATTTTCCCCCTATGGGTGCTGCCAAAAGATAAGTGCTTGGTGTAGGCAGAGGGGAAGTCATTGGGATTGCTTTCTGTAGGTTTGCGCTTTATCTCCTCCAGATTTGGAGGTGGATGTGCCCTACTGCTTTGACTTGTATGAGTCTTGCGCCTGGTATCTGAAACCCTTAGGGCGTCTGGATTTGCCCCTTTGAGCTCTGTCTGACACAGGAAAGGACTACTTTTTTGTAGGCCAGTGTCTACTGAATCTGGGTGGCTGCACTTGTAAGAAGTCTTTAACAGTTTGCATAGACTTAGCTTTGTCTTTCATTTTCTTTAAAACCTCTTCTGCCTTAATACCAAACAGAGAATCATGCTGTAAAGGTGCATCTAGCAATTTAGCTTTAACACGGTCAGGCAAATTTTGTTCCTTTAACCAGACATGCCTCCTAATCACAGATCCAGTAACTGCGGCCCTGCAGGAGGCCTCTAAAGAATCAAAACCACATTGCAAAGTATGCTTTCCAACTTGTTCAGCTGCATGCAATAATTCCTGTAATTCTTTATTTTCTGCACATTCTGAAATCAACTTCATTTTCTGTTTCAGCAATCCCATAACATGTTGTTGGTACTTAAGCATATGAAATTGACAGTTTAAGGCCCTGATTGCCAAGGTTGCAGATGTATAAACCTTTTTTCCCCATCTGTCCAGTGCCCTTGAATCCCTGTCAGAGGGGGTAGGGTTTTTTGCTGTTGAGGCTTTAACTCCCTATGGACCCTGTGAAATAGTTTCAGGATCAGCAGCAGGGTTTCTAAATAAAAATTTATGTGAGTCAGGGACCCTGTAATATCTCTGAGGCTTACTGTGAGTAATATCTCTGAGGCTTACTGGGAGCCTGGGAGCCGGAGGTACGGAGTCAGGCTTGACTCCGAAAACACATCATCCACAATGTCTAAAACAGGGGGAATGGCTAAAGGCTTGTGCTGAGGGAGAAGAAGGAAATCCCTGAGCCTCTTTTTTGATTCTGAGAAGTCTTGACTTTCCTAGTGAAAATGCTCCCTCAAAGTATGCAAGGTTTCTCCAAATGAATAATCTTCAGGAGGAGATGCAGATGGAATAGACTCCTCAGCATCAGAATCCTCATAGGGAGGTATGGATAATTCCTGATCAGAAGAGGAATCAGAAGAAACAGAAACCTTATCTGAAGATTCATAATCAGTGTCTTGCCTAGGCCTCTTATCGGGGGGGGGGGTACCCCTGATAAAGGTAATAAGGTCTTCAGCCATTTTGATCATCTGTTTTTTTAGGCATGGCGGCCTGTACACGTGGCTCATGCATCAGTTTTTAGTTTTAGAAGTTGCTTTTGTCTTTGGTTTTGCAGCTGTTGTCGGTTTGATGTACAAGTGTTGAGGTCTGAATACACCCTCAGAAGCCGGTGCCTGCTCAGCGGCTCCAGACCCATCCGAGGGAGATACAACTGTCAATCCAATACCTTGAGTATCTTGCGGCATGCCGGACTCCACATGGGTGTCAGTAGAGGCCTGCGATTCGAAGGTAGCGGGTATCAGGGGCTGCAAAGGCGTCTCACTGAGTACCGGCGAACCGGCGACTGGCTTAGGAGAAGCTTCGTCGTCGGTTTTGGATCTTGACTGCCTTTCTCTGTCCTCTTCTTTGCGTTTTTTATGTACTCTGGTAGTCGGATTGCTATCCGACAACATTTCTGGGTAGTTAAATGTATTTCCAAAATACTTTGATGCAAAAATATACCGACACTTAACAGTGCGTTGGTTAAATCTAGCACAAAACCGACAGCCAGGCACATTGTGATCAGGGCCGAGGCAAGGAATACAGTATAAATGGAAATCCTTATGAGGTATTTGCTTCACACAAGTAATACAATTATTAACTTTTTCTGACATAGGTAAAAGCAAGAAAAAAGTTTCCCCAACGGGGTACTTAGCTTTAGTGAAGACTTCGGTTCTGAAACTCAAACTCGAATATTTCAGTAGTCGGCCAACCGGCACTTACAAAATGCTTCTGCTTCGGGCACCGCACTGCAAAAAAGACTGAAGAAAATGGCGTCAGCTGCATGTTTTATACCCCTGACAACCTGACGTCATGGAAGAGAAGACAGCAACCGATGCAGGACCCAGCAGATTAGCCAAATGTAATGACTGCAACAGTGAAACATGAAGAACATCTCAAAGGTCCGACAGTAGTCAGATCCAGGAGAACCCCCAACTGGATCTGGGTCCTGGGGAACTTTCTCATCATTTCAGCTTCATACAGATCTGGCAGACTGCACTGATCACAGAGATGAGGTTGTAGATGGGCGGCAGAAGAATGGTTAAAAAGTCCTTTCCTGTAATATTATATATGCCAATACTGTTATAAACAAGTATCAAACACTGCAAATATTTTACAATGAAAATAACTGACATTGGTGCTGTTTTCTGATACTTTTATTCCTTTAAACTAAGTATTTTCTCAGTTAGATGCCACACTTGAACAGATCCCCAGGGCCTTAATGCTTTATTTTTAATATTTTCACTTTATTTCCACCTCAGCAATGTTAGCTATGGCGTTCACCCTACTTAGGTGTTTACTCGTAGACTTATACACATGTTCATTAATATTATGACATGTTTATTTTACACACAAACCTAATGAAGTATTTATCTGGCTGTTGTTTAAATTGTTTCAGTTTATAAGTTGCTAATATTTGTTGAACGAGGTGCATAACATATTTCAAGGAGTGGACTTCATACCCTCCACACCGTGTTTTTTTTTTTTTTTTTGAAAAAAGAAAATGCAGGATGGGGGGGGAAATGGAATCTGGAGAAAACCTAGATTTCGATAGAGGAAGGGATATTGCACTGGACAACAAATGGATATGAAGGCTTTGGAAGTTTGGGGGCCACACTCAAAGAAACAGAAGAAGAAGAGTCCCAGAAATAGCTTCCTACACACTCTAGGTTTTTCCTAATGTTGATCACCAATTTTATCTCCCTTAGATCCGTCAGCCAGCTTTTTGACAGAGGGATAAACTTCAGAAGTAGAAGAATGAGGAAGGGATGAGTCTCCCAAATGGGCAAGGAGAATTCACTTCAGGATGAGCATGACCTGCATCTGTAACAACCAGAGGACCAAAAGCAGTACAGATAGGACACTGTTCATTCAGGTGGGAAGTTCCTAGACAATAAACAAATTTAGTGTGCAAATCCAGATTTATCTTGTGGCCATAGGCCATACATTTTTTGAAGCTGGAGGGTTTGTCAGCCATACTGCAAAAAAGTTTAATCACAGCAAAAAGTACCACAAGCTGAAAACAGTTGTAAAAATGCACCAAATAACAAATAACCTACACTATAAGAAAAAACAATGACAACCTAAATAATCCTAACTGTAAACCTACACTACAGAAAAAAAACACCACAAAAAGAGTGCCAGTGGTGTGAGACAGAGAGAGAGAAAGAAAAACTTTAAAGGTAATGGAGACAAATACAGACAAACATTACTAACAACTAGAAATACCGTAGGTATTCAAAAAACATCACACAAAGAATAGCCCAAGCCTGAACAATGTAAACTGTCTGTCCGAGAAGAGCAACAAATGAGACATGGATAACTACATGGGCAGGAGGGGATTATGGATAAGGATAGGACCCTGAGCTCTGGATCCAAAGTCTAGAGTAGCTTAAGTCAGATCCAGGTAGAATCCAAATACCCAATCATTAAGGAATGGACAGAAAAGACAACAGCAGAACCAATAGGACTAGAACACTAATTAATAAGGGAAAAATCACAATTTGCTTGTGCTTGACTTAAGACATTTTGACATAGAATACAAAGAGTCTACTGGATAAGAAGAAAACGGTGAGAGTCCTAAACGTTGTTAGGAAAAACAGAGCAGAGGTGATACTAATGCAGGGGATGCACTTAACACAGCACAAGTGACAGGAGTTAGTGAGGATGACTTAGATGCAAAGATATTACACTCAAGCACAAGGAAAAAGAGAGGGCTGTTAATTCTGATGGCAAGGGGACTGGAATTCACAAAGAGAAGGATAGAACAAGTAAAAAAGAAAGATATGTCATGATTAAGGGGTACTGGCAAGAGGTAGCAATCACTACTGTAGTGATATGTACATCCTCTAAATCCAGAATTATCAATATTAAGCTGACATTAGGTGAGACAGCATTTTGGCAGGAAATGACATGAGTAATAGGAGACTAAAATGTAACTGGTGCTAGCTGGAATATATCAGTAAGCCTGGAAAGAGAGAGAGACATAATACCATGAGAAGGAAAGTTTCTAGAAAATTTTAAAAATTTGGGTTTCAGGATGTTGCACTACAGCGGGCACAGTCTATACAGTACACTTACCTTGCACGGCAGTACAACAAGTGGTCCAAAATAGGCAGGCTTTACATAAAATAGCATGCACACTGGGTTGCTGGCTGTGAAATGTGTCCTATTTTGATATCTGACCATGTACCTATACAATTAAAAATAACAGGGAAAATCAGAAAATACTAGGACAAACGCTGTTATTTTGCAACTTACTTCCTTAAAAAGATGTCTTTCACTAAGGCAGATGGAGCAAATTCTAGTAGAGATATTGGGTAAGGATACAGCACCAGAGTCTCAGGGATGAGATGCCACTAAAAACTTATTTCGTACTCTAGTCTTGCAAAAGCCAAATGAGATATGGTCAATAAGCACTGCTATATACAAAGAGTCAATCAAAGAACTTCAGACACTGCAGCAAAAACAAATAGAAAACATACAGCAGGATTTTCATGTGCCATTGTTAGAGGCTAGACAAAGTATACAGAACCACACAGACAACTTAAATGAACACAGAGCTAATTAATGGTATATGCTTTGATAATCTCAAGGCATTTAAGATGCTGCCACAAAGGCTTAGACAACAAAACTGATAGAAGGACTAGTAGGTTGAAAAAATAGCGAGACAGGTTAGATAGGAATGGACTAAGATAGAATAATGGAGATATTAGTTGGGTATTATGCTAAATTGTACAGTAGTTACAGTAAGACAGAGGCATATCCTTTCGAAATGAGAAATTATTTATCAAATTTGAAATTACAACACTGGAAAAGAGCCAAGAAATCAGAAGAGTGTCCTTGCTCTCTGCTTGAATGAGACAGTCGTCCAAGTAAGGATATACTTGTATACTTCTTTGTCTGCAAAATGCAATTATTGGTACCAGGCACTTTGTAAAGACCCTGGGCATAGTAGATAAGCCAAAGGGCAGTGCAGATAATTGGTAATGCATTAAGCCAGCCTTGAATCTGATGTATCTTCTGCACGACTGTCTTATTGGGACATGCAGGTATGCCTCTTTTAGGTCTAAAGTCACCAGTCAAGCATTCTTGCCCAGCATGGGCAGAAGCTGATGCAAAGTGAGCATTTTGAATTTTGGAATGTGCAGGTATGCGTTCAAAATCGATAAATCCAGTATTGGCCGGGCAGGCTTGTCCTTTCTGGGTACCAAGAAATGTCTTGAGTAAAAACCTTGTCCTTTTCCCTGTTCTGGTACTGTTCGAATGGCCCCCATATTCATGAGGGACGTAACCTGTTTGTGTGCCTCTGCCCACTGATTTTTTGGCAGATCTGGCCAACCATTTGTCATTGGCAGAGTGTGGAAATGGAATCTGTATCCCTGTGATACGATGTTTAGTACCCACTTGTCCTGGGTTATTAACTGCAAATTTTGAGCAAAAAGTGCTAATTTTCCCCCTATGGGTGCTGCCAAAAGATAAGTGCTTGGTGTAGGCAGAGGGGAAATCATTGGGATTGCTTTCTGTAGGTTTGCGCTTTATCTCCTCCAGATTTGGAGGTGGATGTGCCCTACTGCTTTGACTTGTATGAGTCTTGCGCCTGGTATCTGGAACCCTTAGGGCGTCTGGATTTGCCCCTTTGAGCTCTGTCTGACACAGGAAAGGACCAATTTTTTGTAGGCCACTGTCTACTGAATCTGGGTGGCTGCACTTGTAAGAAGTCTTTAACAGTTTGCATAGACTTTGCTTTGTCTTTCATTTTCTTTAAAACCTCTTCTGCCTTAATACCAAACAGAGAATCATGCTGTAAAGGTGCATCTAGCAATTTAGCTTTAACACGGTCAGGCAAATTTTGTTCCTTTAACCAGGCATGCCTCCTAATCACAGATCCAGTAACTGCGGCCCTGCAGGAGGCCTCTAAAGAATCAAAACCACATTGCAAAGTATGCTTTCCAACTTGTTCAGCTGCATGCAATAATTCCTGCAATTCTTTATTTTCTGCACATTCTGAAATCAACTTCATTTTCTGTTTCAGCAATCCCATAACATGTTGTTGGTACTTAAGCATATGAAATTGACAGTTTAAGGCCTTGATTGCCAAGGTTGCAGATGTATAAACCTTTTTCCCCATCTGTCCAGCGCCCTTGAATCCCTGTCAGAGGGGGTAGGGTTTTTTGCTGTTGAGGCTTTAACTCCCTTTGGACCCTGTGAAATAGTTTCAGGATCAGCAGCAGGGTTTCTAAATAAAAATTTATGCGAGTCAGGGACCCTGTAATATCTGTGAGACTTACTGGGAGTCGGAGGGACGGAGTCAGGCTTGACTCCAAAAACACATCATCCACAATGTCTAAAACAGGGGGAATGGCTAAAGGCTTGTGCTGAGGGAGAAGAAGGAAATCCCTGAGCCTCTTTTTTGATTCTGAGAAGTCTTGACTTTCCTAGTGAAAATGCTCCCTCAAAGTATGCAAGGTTTCTCCAAATGAATAATCTTCAGGAGGAGATGCAGATGGAATAGACTCCTCAGCATCAGAATCCTCATAGGGAGGTATAGATAATTCCTGATCAGAAGAGGAATCAGAAGAAACAGAAACCTTATCTGAAGATTCATAATCAGTGTCTTGCCTAGGCCTCTTATCGGGGGGGGGGGGGGGGGGGGTACTCCTGATTAAGGTAATAAGGTCTTCAGCCATTTTGATCATCTGTTTTTTAGGCATGGAGGCCTGTGCACGTGGCTCATGCGTCAGTTTTTTAGTTTTACAAGTTGCTTTTGTCTTTGGTTTTGCAGCTGTCGTCGGTTTGATGTACAAGTGTTGAGGTCTGAATACACCCTCAGAAGCCGGTGCCTGCTCAGCAGCTCCAGACCCATCCGCGGGAGATACAACTGTCGATCCAATACCTTGAGTATCTTGCAGGATGCCGGACTCCACATGGGTGTCAGTAGAGGCCTGCGACTCGAAGGTAGCGGGTATCAGGGGCTGCAAAGGCGTCTTACTGAGTACCGGCGAACCGGCGACTGGCTTAGGAGAAGCTTCGTCGTCGGTTTTGGATCTTGATTGCCTTTCTCTGTCCTTTTCTTTGCGTTTTTTATGTACTCTGGTAGTCGGATTGCTATCCGACAACATTTCTGGGTCGTTAAATCTATTTCCAAAATACTTTGATGCAAAAATATACCAACACTTAACAGTGCGTTGGTTAAATCTAGCACAAAACCGATAGCCAGGCACATTGTGATCAGGGCCTAGGCAAGGAATACAGTATAAATGGAAATCCTTATGAAGTATTTGCTTCCCACAAGTAATACAATTATTAACTTTTTCTGACATCGGTAAAAAGCAAGAAAAAAGTTTTCCCAACGGGGTACTTAACTTTAGTGAATACTTCGGTTCTGAAACTCAAACTCGAATATTTCAGTAGTCGGCCAACCGGCACTTGCAAAATGCTTCTGCTTCGGGCACCGCACTGCAAAAAAGACTGAAGAAAATGGCGTCAGCTGCATGTTTTATACCCCTGACGTCATGGAAGAGAAGACAGCAACCGATGCAGGACCCAGCAGATTACCCAAATGTAATGACTGCAACAGTGAAACATGAAGAACATCTCAAAGGTCCGACAGTAGTCAGATCCAGAAGAACCCCCAACTGGATCTGGGTCCTGGGGAACTTTCTCATCATTTCAGCTTCATACAGATCTGGCAGACTGCACTGATCACAGAGATGAGGTTGTAGATGGGCGGCAGAAGAATGGTAAAAAGTCCTTTCCTGTAATATTATATATGCCAATACTGTTATAAACAAGTATCAAACACTGCAAATATTTTACAATGAAAATAACTGACATTGGTGCTGTTTTCTGATACTTTTATTCCTTTAAACTAAGTGTTTTCTCAGTTAGATGCCACACTTGAACAGATCCCCAGGGCCTTAATGCTTTATTTTTAATATTTTCACTTTGTTTCCACCTCAGCAATGTTAGCTATGGCGTTCACCCTACTTAGGTGTTTACTCGTAGACTTATACACATGTTCATTAATATTATGACATGTTTATTTTACACACAAACCTAATGAAGTATTTATCTGGTTGTTGTTTAAATTGTTTCAGTTTATAAGTTGCTAATATTTGTTGAATGAGGTGCATAACATATTTCAAGGAGTGGACTTCTTACCCTCCACACCATGTTTTTTTTTTTTGAAAAAAGAAAATGCAGGATGGGGGGAAATGGAATCTGGAGAAAACCTAGATTTCGATAGAGGAAGGGATATTGCACTGGACAACAAACGGATATGAAGGCTTTGGAAGTTTGGGGGCCACACTCAAAGAAGAAGAAGAATTAGAGTCCCAGAAATCACTTCCTACACACTCTAGGTTTTTCCTAATGTTGATCACCAATTTTATCTCCCTTAGATCCGTCAGCCAGCTTTTTGACAGAGGGGGAAGCTTCAGAAGTAGAAGAATGAGGAAGGGATGAGTCTCCCAAATGGGCAAGTAGAATTCACTTCAGGATGAGCATGACCTGCATCTGTAACAACCAGAGGACCAAAAGCAGTACAGATAGGACACTATTCATTCAGGTGGGAAGTTCCTAGACAATAAACAAATTTAGTGTGCAAATCCAAATTTATCTTGTGGCCATAGGCCATACATTTTTTGAAGCTGGAGGGTTTGTCAGCCATACTGCAAAAAAGTTTAATCACAGCAAAAAGTACCACAAGCTGAAAACAGTTGTAAAAATGCACCAAATAACTAATAACCTACACTATAAGAAAAAACAATGACAACCTAAATAATCCTAACTGTAAACCTACACTACAGAAAAAAAACACCACAAAAAGAGTGCCAGTGGTGTGAGACAGAGAGAGAGAAAGAAAAACTTTAAAGGTAATGGAGACAAATACAGACAAACATTGCTAACAACTAGAAATACCGTAGGTATTCAAAAAACATCACACAAAGAATAGCCCAAGCCTGAACAATGTAAACTGTCTGTCCGAGAAGAGCAGCAAATGAGACATGGATAACTACATGGGCAGGAGGGGATTATGGATAAGGATAGGACCCTGAGCTCTGGATCCAAAGTCTAGAGTAGCTTAAGTCAGATCCAGGTAGAATCCAAATACCCAATCATTAAGGAATGGACAGAAATACAACAGCAGAACCAATAGGACTAGAACACTAATTAATAAGGGAAAAATCACAATTTGCTTGTGCTTGACTTAAGAGATTTTGACATGGAATGCAGAGAGTCTACTGGATAAGAAGAAAATGGTGAGAGTCCTAAACGTTGTTAGGAAAAACAGAGCAGAGGTGATACTAATGCAGGGGATGCACTTAACACAGCACAAGTGACAGGAGTTAGTGAGGATGACTCAGATGCAAAGATATTACACTCAAGCACAAGGAAAAAGAGAGGGCTGTTAATTCTGATGGCAAGGGGACTGGGATTCACAAAGAGAAGGATAGAACAAGTAAAAAAAGAAAGATATGTCATGATTAAGGGGTACTGGCAAGAGGTAGCAATCACTACTGTAGTGATATGTACATCCTCTAAATCCAGAATTATCAATATTAAGCTGACATTAGGTGGGACAGCATTTTGGCAGGAAATTACATGAGTAATAGGAGACTAAAACTTAACTGGTGCTAGCTGGAATATATCAGTAAGCCTGGAAAGAGAGAGAGACATAATACCAAGAGAAGAAAAGTTTCTAGAAAATTTTTAAAATTTGGGTTTCAGGATGTTGCACTACAGCGGGCACAGTCTATACAGTACACTTACCTTGCAGGTCAGTACAACAAGTGGTCCAAAATAGGCAGGCTTTACATAAAATAGCATGCACACTGGGTTGCTGGCTGTGAAATGTGTCCTATTTTGATATCTGACCATGTACCTATACAATTAAAAATAACAGGGAAAATCAGAAAATACTAGGACAAACGCTGTTATTTTGCAACTTACTTCCTTAAAAAGATGTCTTTCACTAAGGCAGATGGAGCAAATTCTAGTAGAGATATTGGGTAAGGATACAGCACCAGAGTCTCCGGGATGAGATGCCACTAAAAACTTATTTCGTACTCTAGTCTCGCAAAAGCCAAATGAGATATGGTCAATAAGCACTGCTATATACAAAGAGTCAATCAAAGAACTTCAGACACTGCAGCAAAAACGAATAGAAAACATACAGCAGGATTTTCATGTGCCATTGTTAGAGGCTAGACAAAGTATACAGAACCACACAGACAACTTAAATGAACACAGAGCTAATTAATGGTATATGCTTTGATAATCTCAAGGCATTTAAGATGCTGCCACAAAGGCTTAGACAACAAAAACTGATAGAAGGACTAGTAGGTTGAAAAATAGCGAGACAGGTTAGATAGGAATGGACTAAGATAGAATAATGGAGATATTAGTTGGGTATTATGCTAAATTGTACAGTAGTTACAGTAAGACAGAGGCATATCCTTTCGAAATGAGAAATTATTTATCAAATTTGAAATTACAACACTGGAAAAGAGCCAAGAAAAGATGAAAGTAATAACACACAATGAGATCAAGAAAGCAATAAAACAACAAAAAATGTAGACGATTCACCATTCTGGTGGTGTAGGGAGATAAAGCCCTGAGTATGACCCAGGTGATCCAGTTTTGATTAGCAGCACCGGTGACTCCATCACAACAAGGATAGGCATTACCATCATGGGGTGGGTGGACAGACCTATGGGCATCTACTTTGTCTATTGGTAGAAGAGTATAGGGTAGAGACATGATTGAGCTGTTACGGAGGTGAAGCGATATACTACATGTCTCCAATGCACAACAATCCACCTCCAGCCATAAAATTAAGTTCTCAAATGGAGGGGTGGAAAAAGGGGTATATCATAAGTGAACCCCCCCCATGGGTTTACATAAGTGATGAAGAACCAGATGTCCCTTTCTATGACTGGCCCTAACAACACCTGATCAAATCCGGGGACAGGGGTAAGCAGCTGGTAGACCTGGCGAACAGGTACTGAGGGGGTGCTAGGCCAGTGTAACGAAGTGGCAGTGATAGTGGGAAGCACAAAAAAAAAAAAAAAACCTGGGAAGACTCTAGGGAAAGACTGCATCCCAAGAGAGGTATTTAAAAGTAAGGGTGGATGAAGTAGGTAGAAGATAGTTTAAGATGCTTAATATTTTGCTAGGTGGAGAAATTCCAAGATCAAGGAAGAAGTCCATCCCCAGGAAGGGAAAGGTAGAACAAACCCAAGATCTTATACACTTATTTCTGTCTTGATTCACAATTACAGGATCTTTATGATGATTACGGCAAAGGGACTAGTGAAAATAATACAGGTACTATCCAGTTAGACCAATGAGGGTTGGTAGTATGCAGACAGACCATTAATAACAGGACACAAACACACCAAAGAGACACAGAGAAGAATAAAAATACTGCTAACAGGATTAGATACACAGAAAGCTTTTGATAGAGTTAGTTGGAAGTTTCTGGAATCGACACTTTGAAGTCTTTAACTTCTCAATGGTGTGGACAGACTTGCTTTTTAAGATTTGCAGGGGAGCTGTAGCCCAAATTAAACACTGGGGATTTCTCTCAAATAATTTTTGAATTAACAAGGGAACTACACAGGATTACCTCCTATTGCCCTTGTTATTTTGCCCTGTACCTTGAACCACTGGCAAAAGATATGAGGGGACTTTAACACAAAGAGAGATATCAATGGGGTAGGGAATGAGAGAAAATATTATTATTCGTAGATGATATACTGACATGTGTTACAAGACCCAATAGCGACTTGGATAAAATCTTTGTAAAGCTGCATGAATTTAGTGCATTAGCAGGGTACAGAATCAGACTAAAAACAATGAGGGTAGTAAAAACTTTTCCCTTGCTATGGGGTCACAATGGGCATAAGGCTAAAGCAAAGTACATAGGAAGCAACACAGGAAATGTGAGAAGAAACATATTTATAGAAATTAGCCATGCTAAGAAGATGGAGGATGATACGGATGGACCTACATAATAAAATATAAGTGTACAATAAAATGTTTGTTATCCACTTGATTTTGTAAGTAGGCCAAGCATATTTTTATCAACCACATGAAGAAATTTAGTACAAACTGAAAAAGGCGATGAAGTTCATCTGGGAAGGGAAAGAAAGCAGAGTAAAATGAGAAACGTGAATGACCACGATTTATCAGGGAGGGAGGGATCATCAAGCAACACAGCTACACCTGAAGCAAATGATGCAGTACACTGCCTGCCTATTAACCGAAGCAAAAAGGAATGCAGCTACAGAATTTGGGGAGGGGGGTGGGCTAAAAAATCATGGAGAATGTTAGACTGGAGCCAAAAAAAAGAGAGAAAGTTACGATAAACGGTACATGGTAGCAACCCTGGCACAAGTGTTAGACATGAAAGGTCTGTCAGAATGGAAATAGGAAATTCTTCCCATCACATATACCTTAAGAGGGAAAGTTACTGTGACTTTGAGTTTCAACAATGATACAGTGGAACAGGAGAAACTGAAACCCAAGATTTTGGAAAAAAATTAAAATAGGGAAAGCAGAGGTGGGACAGGAGGAAGCAAAATTAATATTCAATTAATGACATGACTAGCAATTACCATGATTAGGGTTATAACAACAGTTTAGAAGAATATTCAACTCAAAGACACAAAATGGATTTCATTTGGTGGAATTTCTTAGAGAAGTAACAATGGTAAGGAACTGAAAAATCTTTAACAAGCAGAGCGTATGGGGGGTGCTAAAGGAACAAAAACGTGGGGCCGAAGGGGGTATAAGATTACATGGGAAACTACACTGCACAAAGAATATATACAAGAGTTGTGTCAAAATATGTTTGACACCAAAACAATATATAAAAGCTAGGAAATTCAGAAGTTGGGTGGAAATGTCTACACAATATTTTTATACTGATTGTGGACTACAGAAACGGTTTCCATTGGTAGATAAATACTGGGAAGTGTGAAATAGGAGAAAGGGAGAAACAGGAACGCATTTTTGGGATTGCAGGGAATTACAAAATTATAAAAAAGAGTTTGCAAAACAAGTGAGAATGAGATAGGTTTAAATAAGGAAATGATACTCTTAAGCAGGTCAGCAAAGAAAATGTCCCTGCATACAAGAGATACAGCATCCTTAGTTTTTACATCAGCCAAAAAAGGCAATTGCAAGAAAATGGAAATCGAACGATCCACCCAATTGATGATGGTAATACACATTATTGGAAAAATAAAAGAGATGGAATTGAAACCCAAAAACAAGAACATAGGTGGAGTATATGTAAGAAGTGTGAAAGCTGGGACTTGGTAATAATAGCATGTTATAGTATTTAATAAAGACAACAGAAACAGTTGGAAGCCAACTTCTGACACTGGCAATATTTACATAAAACAGCAGCAGTGGCAATGATCTGAAGGGTAATCTGGAAAATGTATGGATCAACTGTAAATGCTTAGGATGGGTGGGGGAGTGGGTTAATAACTCTGGTCAAAAGAGTAGGAAACCTACAAGGTTAGCAATAGGCAAAATAAAGCAAGTAACAGTGATCTGAATAGCTGAATACAGAGTTCAACTGTAGTACAATTCTGGTGTGCTGGGCAAGCTGTTTTTTTTTTTTTTTTTTTTTTGGATTAACTAACTCTTTAGAATGGTTTCAAGATGTAACAGCTGCCATACAGCATAAGAAGTGCACCATACAGGAGGAATGCACTGTTTGTATGATGACCTTACAATGCAATAAAGTTTGTTGAGGGAAAAAAATCACATGGATAAGAGAGAAAAAGAGAGAAAGTTAACTGAACTGCATAGTCCGTCACATCTACTGAATTGCTTTGGTATTACACCAGGAAGACTACTTTTAGGGAGAAGTGGTAAGTCTATCTGCAAACTGCCCTGACCTGTCCACAAAGTTTCTAGAGTACTTTCTATGAACAGACGTAAAAGTACATCCATAACATAGTATAAATATCTACAATCTCCGACAAAGCACACTGTACACAGACTTTGCATATGATGACACCCTAAAATCTTATTAGCACAGTAACAGTGTTTTTGGAAAGTCAAGGAAAAATGTTTAGGTTATATAAGGCTGCCACTGACTGTCCATTTACAAAACCATTTACCTAGGACTACATGTGCCCTTTAGAAACCACTTTTCAAGGTAAATCTAAAAGAAACATCTAGCTAAAGCTTACTAACAGTGCTTTTCACAGGATGGTAAACAGTACAACATCAGAAATGGAACCTCTGGAAGGAACTGTCAGGTACCCACTCAAGTCTTAATGAAACATACACAAAACATGCTCACTTTCTTTTCCTTTTTCCTTGTTCTTCAGCTGCTGTAGTTTCTGCTCTCTCTGCTGTTTCTCCATCTCCTGTTCCTGCCTGTGCTGCTCAAGTTTCCGTTGGTGTTCTAACAACTCTTGTTGGTGCTTAATGGCCAACAGTTCTTGTTGTTGCTGCAGATAAGATAAAAATGTAAAAAAGTCAGCATCTGTCAATTGGGACACAAAAGTGTGACTAAGAAAAGGTTCTGTCTAGCACATCCCTTGTAGAAGTACTTACCAGAATCACCTGACCCAAGTGAAAGTACTTCCTTATAGAGAACATCTACCTCTACTTCACACTGTCCCTCACCTCTTTCTTGTTATGCTCTGTTTCTTCACCTTCCCATTATTACTTAATTCTGAACTTAAAAAAACAGTTAATGCCAAAATTCTACAAAGTATACAAAATGACGGGGTAGTGAGTACACTTGCGTGTGATCTTATTTCAGAAGTACAATGATGGACTTAATAATGAAACAAGAATCACATTACTTAAATTACAATAATTATGCAATTATCAACATATTTATAATGGATCCCACCTCTTACAACTATGAAAATAACATTACAGCTCAATGTTAAAACAAATGATGACAACCACCTCCTTCAAGTTCAAGACAAAGTCTGTAACTTTGATCACACCACTATAAATGCCAAGCATGTAGCCAGCATTTACTCACCCAACAGGTGTCCCCATCACTCTACCAGAGTAGGACACCAATCCTAATCCCCAACCAACTTTCCAGCATCAGACAGATCAGTGATGTCGCAGAGCTCATCCAAAAAAACAGTCCTATACTTCTAGCAAAGTACTCACTTTCTGATACTATTCCCGCACTGCAGCAACAGAAAAAATTTTTCAGTGCTGAATGCTGGCTTACAGAAACACTACTATAGCAATAACCGATGACGTGGGTGTGTTATATTGAAGATTTACCCACTGCGCCTTCATAATTAAACAAAACCAACCATAGGTAAATCTTTAATATACCACATCCAGGAGTCGGTTATTGCCATTATACAATGACATTATGGAAAAAATTACTTTCTTTGTATTTTTGGCTTTTGCCGGTTAGGGGTCACCACAGCGGGACTCAAGTCCGCTAATGATTGGCAGTAGATTTTTATGGTGCCGAGTTGCCAGTCCGATACCCAACCTTCAGCGAAGGCACGCCCATTCATGCATGTCTTTTGGAGGCCACTTGACTGCGGGGAGGACATGCAGACTCCACAAAGAAGGCATTCCAGCCGAGAATCGAACAGGAGAACCTCTTGCTGTGAGGCAACAATGCTACCTCTGTACCACCGCGGCTTAAATAATATCTTTGTATAATGGCTCCGTGGTGTTCTTTCACTTGGATATCCTGATGCTTTTTTTGATGTATTGCACATGCATATGGGACTTACATTCCCACACTTACACAGTACATCAGTGCTTTGGAAAGGAAGCAAAGGAGAAAGGAAGATCTCCGTTGCTCCTTTTTTTTTTTTTTTAAGTTTGAACTTTGGGTACTTTAGGGATACGAGAGACACAGGATGGAGAAAATACATGGAAAATCAGGTACATTTCTTTACTTTTGAATAACTTGCCTGATTCTCCTAGTATTTTCTCCATCCCGTCTTTCTCTCGTACCGCTATAAAATAATATTGAAACCTATCACTAATAGTGAAAGCCTATAATACAAAAAGTACGCAGCTAAAACGTGCAGTTTTGTTGGAGTTCTGTAATATGTCAAGGGACTGGGAGGATAACATCATAGAACAGGAACAGAAAAACATTTCACAAGAGCCGACTTGTCAGTTGTCGTTATTATACTTTCCAGTTAATAAAATAAAAAATTAAATGTGCCTCATCAGGATAGCCTCTGTGATTGGAACTGACTACTCTATAGAACCTCCATTACTTTCAGCAGACTCATTTACAGCATCAGACTCATTTACAGCATCAGCATCAACCAAATCGCCTGATAAAGTCTGGATTCTAATGTTGTTATTATTACTATTATTATTTTTTATGGTGAAGAAAACTTAAAACATTATTAATGGAAGAAAATCTGGGTGACTGGACCTTTTCCCATTGGTATATGCTTGATTTACAATGGGCACATTGGTTGGGATGACCAATCAGCGTGTTCATCTTTGAATGTTAATGGCCAGTCATTGTATAATGTGCAGAATCTAACATCGGGAAGGATGGACATATAAATAAGAGGCATATTTCCTTTTTATTTTATTTGCTTTCAAATATTATTTGGTGCACTGCAACATACAGCAACGTGAACATGATTATTTTAAAAAAGTTATTTTGTGATACCTAAAAGTTGCTATATCTTGAGTCCTTAATTTGGGTTTGTATAGGTTATAATCCCAGGCACTCCACTCTCCCGCACACCACAAATGAGCAGGCAACATTAGCTCATTTCCCTCATTAGCCCTTCCACAGTCTATCAGCCACGAATTGTGTGGGATGGTCCAAAATGTCTTTGCCTATGAAGCTGAAGCTAGGGTTTTCCTGTTAGAAATACTGCAGTAGCTGGTTAAAAATACTAGTATACTAATTTCAACCCCTTCCAATGGCCTAAGAGTCACGGTGCACAACAGAATTCAGTAAGATTTTTTTTTTTTGCAGTCTGTTCTGACGCAAAAATCATGAAGTAGAGGACAACAGTCAACTTGAGTTTGGGCAGGTAATGTACAAGGGCAGCACAATAAGCAGTAGTCCTCTGCAGATGTGTACCCACTGTCATACTAGCAGAGTAACGTCTTTACAGTACAGTCCAATCAGAATAATATCAAGTAAGTTGTACTCACAGCACTGCCACCACAGAGGAGTTTGCACTACTGGTAATAAAGGGCTACTACTCTGAAACGATGCTGAATGCCACTGACACTGAGGAATGTGCTTAAGGAAGATCTTGTACAACTGTGCAGTAGCTGAAGGAGCTCAAGTTTACATGAACTCACTCAACAAAGATGCTTTTTCCTCTACAGTTAACCTCTTTAAAATTCCCCCAATTCAAGGCTAGGGCACTCTGGAGGTAGAGTGCTTGTTGTGGTTACCTGTTCATAAAAGAATCAGGTCATTAGAGCTACAGATACACTGTGGAACCAAGAAAGGTTTAGCATCAAGCCTTTTAATAGCACACTGCATGACCTCTGGTGTTTGATTAATGTCTGAGAAGCTGTGATGCTGCTCTATGTGCCTGGTTAGTCCTGCACAGCTGCCATGTTTTAACTGCTGCTGTTCCCGATTCTTGTTTTGCTATATTTGTGTCATACGAGTATGTTAATTACATGTACCTGTCTGCCAACCGATACTATTACTCCACGGGTAAGTGAGATGGTACTCACAAATAATTTAGCTGTCTGCTTGGCATATTATTATTATTATTATTATTTTTATGTGCATTAGTAAAAGTAGTACCTGCCAAGAAAGGCACTGAGCCTTGTGGAACCCTACTACTGACTAGCCTCTTTGTGGAGGTAAACTCCCCTACCCTAACTAAAACAGTTGTATTTCCTATTCAGAACATTTTAATAGAATATTGTTGTTCTCTAATAATACCCATTTGTTAACCAGACAAGTTCACTGGATGCACAGTTTATTTACACAGACAACCAGACAGAAATGTCTAGTTAAGTGAGGCAAATGAGAAATGAGGTACTCAAATCAAGTACTAGAGGAACTGCAGTTCACAGTCTTAACCCTCAATGCATACTATATGCTTTCTGTCCCCCCTCCTGCCTGCTGACCGTCAGGCCTCTGCAATCAATCAGTCTATTTATTCTCCACAGGATGAAAAATATTCATGGAAGCTGTCATTTACGCAGCTATCAGTTTTCTTCTGAGTCCCTAACCCCAAACCTTGGTGCCTGACCTGGGAACTCATGTCACCACAAGGGTCTAGTATGTTCTTCCTCAGAATGAGTGCACCTACCAATGTGCTAATGAATGCTGCTATTACCAGCTTGGTAAACCAAGACCACATTTCTGGTTATGGCTGTTTTGCCTGTAAACACCTCTACCTGCATGCAACACAACAGCCACTGGACCACAAGTCCCTCCTCTCTTAGTAGGTGAGGCAAGATATGCCTCTCACCCACATGCTACCCTGCTTCTCTTTCCCGGTATCCATGCTGTTGATGTTATGCACGTTATGAGGTTCACCATACGTCTCTCTCTCTCTCTCTCTCAAACAGCTGGGTTTGGCACATGGAATTCTAAACACCACTATAGTTTCAGGTATTTAAGATTTGATGACAGCATTGCCACAGATGGTATCATATCAGCAAAATGAACTGCAAAACAGAAAGCTGGGTTTTGTTTTGATGTACAGTGTGAACACAACCATTGTTCATAAAACTATGTGCAATAACTATAAAATTCCAGTGGCACATGCTGACACTAGGTAGGTCATTAAGCAATAACCCACACCTGGGTGTGGGTAATGCTGGATTTACCCATGGTTGGCGTGGTTTGGTCATGAGGGTGAAGCCCGAGTGGCCAAACAAAGACCACTGTGGGTAAATCCAGCATTACCCACACCCAGAAGTGGGTTATTGCTATTATACAATGACATTATTTAAGAAAAAAATTACTTAGTTTTCTTAAATAATGGCATTGTATAATGTCTCCTTGCTGCCCTTCTGCATCTGTCTGGTATTCTGCGGCAGTTCTGATGTACTGCGCATGCGTATGCTTACGCATTACATCAGAGCTGTGGGTGGAAGCAACGGAGAAAGCAAGATCTCCGTTGCTTTTTAGAAAGTGTCTCGCTATATTAAAGGAGTTTAACAGAGCAAGACAGCTTTAAAGAAAGCAACATTGCTTCTTTTAAAGCTGTCTCGCTATGTTAAAAGAAAAGAAAGATAGCCTTTCCTTGTGATCCTGCAGCATATGACACTAAAAGTTGCTCAGTTTTTCTTGCTCAGTTTTTCTGAAAGCTTTAGTTCTGTCCAAGTGGAAGCGTAGCTGCCTGTGTACATCCAAAACATGCAGAATTTTCTCACCCTTGTTCTGTGGGTTTGGATAAAAGATAGGCAAGTGAATGGTTTGGTTGAGGGCCACACTGGACACCTTAGGCATAAATGCTGGGTTTGTCCTCAGAGAAACCCTGTCTGGATGAAAAATGCTGAAAGGTTCCACAGCCATGAGTGCATATAACGCTGAGACTCGTCCTGCAGAGGTTATTGCTAGGAGCAGAGCTGTTTTCCAGGATAAGAATTTTATATCAGCTGTTGAGGATGGCTCAAAAGGAGGCAGTGTTAGTTTCTCCAAGACATAATTGAGGTCCCATGCCGGAAATGATGCTCTCCTTGGAGGCCTGATGTTTTTGGCCCCTCTGAGGTACTGCCTTATTAAAGGATGAGAAAAGATAGGTGGTTCCGTATTGTAATGGGCTGAAATGGCAGAGGCATGAATCTTAATTGATGAAAAGGAAAGGCCTTTGTCCAGCATCTCAGTTAGGTATTGTTAAATCTGAGGGATATTTGGTACATACGTGTCAATGCCTTGTTCCTGGTTCCAAGCACAGAATCTCTTCCATTTTTCTGCATAAGATTTTCTGGTACTGGGCCTCCTGGCCTCCAATATAACATCCATAACAGCTTTTGAAAGAGGAGTATTCTGAATGGCTACATTATCCGCCATGCTGCCAGATTTAAGGTCCTGAGTTGGCTGTGCAGGATCTGATTGTTTTGTTGGGTCAGCAAGTGAGAATTTTGAGGCAATATCCATGCTGGACCTTGAGACAAGCTCTTTAGGATTGGGTACCAGTGCTGGCGTGGCCAGTCTGGTGCAATCAGTATCATTTTTGGCTTCTCTTGTTTGACCTTTAGAAGTACCTGGGAAGGAAAGGCAGTAGAGGAAAGGCATATACTGTTAGATTTTTCCAGCTGAAGGATACGGCGTCCACTTTCCATGCTTGTTTGTGATAAATCCTTGTGCAAAATCTCTGTAACTGGCAGTTGTGAGGGGAGGCAAAAAGATCTATGTCTGGGCATCCCCATTTCCTTGTTAACATGCTGAAGACTTGTAGATCCAGTTTCCACTCATGGGGATCCATGAGGTTTCTGCTTAGTTCGTCTGCCAGAGTATTTGTTTTTCCTGGCAGGAATTGTGCTTGCAGGTGAACTTGATAAGTCAATGCTGTGTCCCACAAAGTCATGGCTAGTCTGCATAAGGGGTAGGAATGAGTGCCTCCCTGCTTGTTTATGTACCACATGACTGTAGTATTGTCCATCTTTATCAGTAGTTGTCCCGGATGAAGTAGATCCTTGAAGGCTGTCAGGGCATTCTGAACAGCTAGCATCTCTTTTTGATCGATATGTAGATGCATTTGGCTTGCAGGCCATGTACCCTGATTACATCTTCCTGCCATGTGGGCCCCCCAGGCATAATCTGAAGCATCTTTTGTTAATATCTGCCTGGCTGTGGGTAAAGCGAATGGCTGCTCCTTGTTGTGGTGACAGGCCTTTGCCCACCATCGAAACTCCTGCTGCAACAGGGAATGAGGGTAATTATTGTTTCCAGGCTGTGGCAATGCTGAGCCCAAACACTTTTTAGATACCATTGAAGTTTCCTCATATGCAGTCTTGCAAATGGAATTAGCAGAATGCAGGATGCCATGAAGCCCAAAGCCTGCAGAATTTTTCTTGCTGATAACTGGGTCTTTGTTGCCAACTTTTTGAAGTAAGAAGTCAGTTGCCTTTGTTTGTCTGGCATGAGATAAGCCATCTGGGCAGTTGTATTTAAGCTTGCACCCAGGAATATTATCTCTTGAGAGTGTACTAGTTTTGATTTCTTTTCATTTACTGTGTACCCTAGGCAAATGAGTAATCTTTTTACAAACGCCAGATGCTTTAGAAGAATGTCTTTGTTCTCTGCTTGAATAAGGCAGTCGTCCAAGTAGGGACATATTTGAATTCCTCTTTGTCTGCAAAATGCAATTACTGGAGCCAGGCATTTTGTGAAGACCCTGGGCGCAGTAGATAAGCCAAAGGGCAGTGCAGAGAATTGGTAGTGCACTGAGCCAGCTATGAATCTGAGGTATCTTCTGCAAGACTGTCTGACTGGGACATGCAGGTATGCCTCTTTTAGGTCTGACGTCACAAGCCAAGCCTTCTTGCCCAGCATGGGCAGAAGGTGCTGCAAAGTCAACATTTTGAATCTTGGAATATCCAGATATGTGTTTAGAATAGATAGGTCCAGTATTGGTCTCCAGGCTTTGTCCTTTCTGAGCACCAAGAAAAGTCTTGAGTAAAAGCCTTGTCCCTGCACTTTCTGTGGAGCTTGCTGAATAGCCCTCATGTCCATGAGGGATGAGACTTGCTTTTGTGCCTCTGCCCATTGATTTTTTGGCAGGTCTGGCAAACCGTTTGCCCTTGGCAGGATGTGAAAGTGAAACCTGTAGCCTTGTGACACTATATCCAAGACCCATTTGTCCTGAGTTATTACGTGCTAGTTTTCCCCCTATAGGTGCTGCCAGAAGATAAGTGCTTGGCACAGGCAGGGGGAAGTCATTGGGACTGTTTCCTGTATGGCTGTGATTTGTTGTCTTCGCTTTTGGAGGTAGAAGTACCCCATTGTTTAGACCTGTACAAGCCTTGGGGCTGGGATCTGCCTCTAGGGCGTCTGTATCTAACTCTTTGTGGCCTGTCTGACACTGGAAAGGACCAATTCTTTGTAGGTCAGTGCCTGCTAAATCTTGGAGGCGGTACCTGTAAGAAATCCTTGACTGTTTGCATAGATTTAGCTTTGTCCTCCATTTTCTTCAAACACCTCTTCTGCTTTAACACCAAACAAAGTATCATGCTGTAACGGAGCATCTAATAATTTTGCTTTAACATGATCAGGCAGATTCTGTTCCTTTAACCAAGCATGCCTCCTAATGACAGAACCCGTAACAGAGGCCCTGCAGGAGACCTCCAGAGAATCAAAACCACATTGCAAAGTATGCTTTCCCACTTGTTCAGCTGCATGCAATAAATCCTGCATTTCTTTGTTTTCTGTACATTCAGAATTTATCGACATTTTCTGTTTAAGCAGTGACATAATATATTGATGATATTTAAGCACATGAAACTTACAATTTAAAGCCCTTATAGCCAAGGTAACAGAAGTGTAAACCTTTTTTCCCCATCAGTCCAGTGCCCTGGAATCTCTGTCAGAGGGGGTGGGGTTTTTTGCAGTGGAAGCCTTGACCCCTTTGGAACCCTGAGAGAGAGTTTCTCAATCAGCAGCAGGGTTCTTAAAAAGAAATTTATGTGAATCAGGAACCCTGTAGTATCTGCCTGGCTTAACAGGAGCTGGAGGTAGAGAGTCAGGAGTCAGACTGGACTCTGAAAATACATCATCTACAATGTCTAACACAGGTGGAATAGCAAGGGGCCTGTGCTGAGATAGTAAAAGGAAGTCTCTGAGCCTTTTCTTAGATTCTGAATAATCTTGGCTCTCCCAGTGGAAATGCTCCCTCATGGTATGCAGAGTTTCCCCAAAATAATAATCCTCAGGAGGAGAGGCTGAAGGGATAGATTCTTCAGCATCAGAATCCTCATAGGGAGGAAGAGAGTATTCCTGATCAGAAGAGGAATCAGAAGAAATGGAAACCTGATCTGAAGATTCATATTCTGTCTCTTGCCTAGGCCTCTTACCAGGAGGGGGATGGGAATCCCTGATCAAAGCAATTAGGTCTTCGGCTATTTTGAGCATCTGTTTTTTAGACATGGAGGCCTGTCCATGAGGCTGTTGTACCTGTTTATTTGTCTTTAGAGGTGTTTAGTCTTTGTCTTTGAAGCTGAAGTCGTTTTAACATACAACTGTGGTGGCCTGAAAACACCCTCAGATGCCGATACCTGCTCAGCGGCTCCGGACCCATCTGAGGGAACAGTTTCCGAGGTTCCAATACCTTGAGTTTCCAGCGGCCTAGTCGGCTCCACGTGGGAGTCAGAAGCGGCCTGCGGCTCTAAAGTAGTGGGTGTCAAGGGCTGTGAAAGCGCCTCACTGAGAACTGGCGACTAGCTTGGAAGTAGCCTCGTCATCAGTTTTGGACCTCGGATGCCTGTCCTTTTCTTTTTCTTTGCGTTTCTTTTGAATTGCGGTAGTCGGATGGCTATCTGATGACATTGTGTAATTAAATCTTCTGCCAAAATAGTGAAATGCAAAATCGTACCGTCGCTTAATAGTGCGTTGGTTAAATTTAGCACAAAATCGACAATTAGCAATGTCGTGATCAGGGTCTAGGCAAGGAATACAGTAAGAATGAAGTCCTTATGAAGTACTTGCTTCCCACAAGAAATACAATTATTAACTTTTTCTGACATTGGTCTGGAGCAAGAAAAAAGTTTCCCTAACGGGGTACTTAGCTTTTAATGAAGACTTCGGATCTGAAATTCGAACACGAAAATCTCAGGAGTTGGCTGACCGGCACTTGCGAACTGCTTTTGCTTTGGGCACCACGCAGCAAGAAAGACTGAAGAAAATGGCTTCGGCTGCATCTTTTATACCCCTGGCGCACTGAGGTCAGGGAGGAGGTGACAGCAACCGACGCCGGACCTAGACTTTGGAATTCAGGCCGACTGCAGGTAGCCTGGCAGCAGGATAACCCAATTGTAATGACTGCAACAGTGAAACACGATGAACATCCTTTGTCTTGCCCATAAAGAAGGGCCATTACTATGACTCCTTTTCTCAAGAGGTTCAAGACGGAAGGTAGGATCAAGTGTTCTTGATCTTTCAGGATGGGAGGGATTACTGCCATGTGCACAACCTCTGACCATTGCAGTCTGTATATCTATTTAACAGTGTGAAGGATCCATATGCAAATGGACACAGTCTCTCAAACTGGAAAGCACTGGGAGATTCCACTATATCATTCTTTATACATAAAACCTTTATTTAACCATTCATTCAAAATCTTTAAAAAATATTTTATTTCCAATCCCTTAAATTTTTAAACATTTCATATCCTATTCCATCTGGTCCTGCAGCCGAATCTATACGTGTCTTAATACTTTATCTTGCTCATTTAAAGAAATCTCCTTTTCCAACTCTTTATCATTTTTTTCTGTTAACTTTTTTATTTTACATGTTTTTCACTACCTTCTTTTCCCTTTAAATATTTATTGTACATACTGTACTACACTACTAATAATCTTTTTCTGAGTTCTTCCTATTTCTCTTTTTACATTTTTATTTTTCGCATTACACTAACATCTTCCTTTACTAATCTGCTTAAGTAACTCAACACTACTACTCTTTTTCCTTGTAAAAATATCTTTGCTTACACAACAGTTCTTGTATTTTTTCTTGATTTCTATCATGTAATAAAAGCAAGAAAAGAGAAACATGAAACTGCCTCTTTGCCTCAGGAATGGGGGAGTGGAATGATGAAAAACAGTCATGCAGTCTCTCTCAGGTCATCACTATCAGAGCAGCACAGTTTCATAAAAGCAGAACAGGGCCCACCATACTAGATTTCAAAGACTGGCTAGCTTAAATGTTAGTGGCTAAACTGTAGGTTAGAACTATGCTATATTACAACCCACGAGCAGCTGTATCAGTTATCAAGCACTGTGGCTGAAAGGGTCCATAATAACTTTTGAAGAGTATACAATGTGAAGTGTCATATTCACTGTGAGGAAAATGACATTTTTAAAGTAGCTGAAGAAAAGTATATTGTTTCACTACCATTCTGTGCAGTACTAATTTTTTCTTAGAAAGCATGCCTGCAAATAAACAGCTGCAGAACATAGAAATTTTACATGAAAATGGCAACAAGGCAATTTACTGTCACCAAAAAATCGGTGGTTGCACACACATGCTGAAGTACAGTTTTCTCCATATAATAATTTCACTCCATTTTTGCTACAGGAAGTTTTCTTACCGCAGACGTAGATTGGAGCTTTCTAGTAGTACTTAACAGACCAAAGCTTAACCTCAAAGTCCCAGAGAGATCCCACATGTTATACTATAGTGGCATTTCTGATTTGCCTTATGAGAAAAGGAATTTTACACTGGCAATTCCAGTAGTAGTGTCAGACTTACTTGGTCCACTCTTCATTATATCGTCTATATATGCTGGCATCTCCCTGAATTTTTTGTGCTGGTTTGTAGTGCCTACAATGGATTATTCTGTCCCTGATTAATGAAGACTTGCATCTCAGTGAATGAGGAGTTTTTCTGTATCCATGTTCAATAGCAATCTTTAAGATTAGATACTATAACATACTTTTCTTTTTTTAACACTGTTAAGCTCTGCATAAGATAAACCACAATTGGTAGCTCACACAAATATATCAAAACCAGAGGTGTAGAAAACATACAAGGCCCTCCAATATCAATTAGGCACCACATAGAAAACCTCTTCAACTTGTAAACATAAGATTTTCTAGTTGCAGGTTTTCTTGCCTCCTTCAATACATGCTGCACACCCTTAATGAGCAAAAGACTAAAAGGTATTGAGATTGCTCTAAGTTGAGGTGCACCAGCCATCCATCACATTGTCTGAGCAAATCCAGAGTGTGAGGCAACTTGTGGTAACTGCCCCTGGCCAATTCCATTAAAAAGAAGAACCAACTCTGTCTTACCCAAAAGGGGTCACCACAGTAATCGTTGGTAATTCTTTCTGAATCTTCAAAATTACCTTAGGGTCTAGAGAGAGAACAGCAGGTCTAGACTGAAAGACGTATCATCCCTCCACCACTGTTACTCTTGTTTTGCAAACTCCAGTACTAGTATCTCAAACTCCAAAGGAAGCAGGTGCTGGGTCCAACAACTGTACCACTGAATCTTTCTCATACAGCTTCTGGCCAGAGGCATCATGAGGATTACTGATGAAAGCAGGCCTAGAATTTTGAGAAACACTCTTGTGGAAGCAGCTTCTTGGAGAGGCAGAAATCCCTGAAAATGTTCTTAAAAGTCAGCATTTTGTCTTCTGGTAGAAAAAGCATATTTTTTTCTGTGTCCATCATACACCTCAGGAAGAAATTCTTTGTGGGGGTGTGAAACAGGACATTTGAAGATGAGTGCAACTAACATGTGATGCCAAGCATCCTTTGAAAGCAAAGTCAGCATGAAAAAGTTGTCCAGAAGGAGGGGTAGGACTAGCTGTAAGGTGAATACTTTTAATTTGAATACTTTCAGAAAAGTATTTAGGCACCCAGCTCCAACACTATTCTCCATGATAGCAGGAAGAGGATTTTCTGTCCACTACCAAGAGCATCCCCACTAAATTATTCTCAGCACCCACTTGAATGAGGCTGTTTGTGGCCAGACTGCTGGGTTGAGCTAAAGCTTTAGGGAAGGTGAAAGGGGATGAGGGACAGGAGGAAGGGACAAGATGCCCAGAGTCTTGGAATAACCATTCTTTAGCAATGGAGATATGTTTTTTGGGAAATAAACCCCTTTTATTTGCTTTGGAAATATTATCCTCTTGCCATTACCTCTTGGTAGCCTGACTCTTGTTAAGTTGGGATTTTTGTTTGTTCTGCCCTTTGAGGTTGGAAGCCTTGTTATGTCTGGGGACAATCTGGAAATATGAAACATTCTAGATACCCCAAGCATCAATTTACCATTATCATTCCACTGTTTAAGAATCTGGGTAGCATCAGGACCAAAAATCTTCAGAACTTAAAGGAGCATTCAAAATCTCATTTTTAAATCCTCAGAAAAATTCTGACTAGGTAACCAAGCAAGCCTTCTCAATATAACAGAAGAGGCTGCATTTCTAGAAACAGTGTCCACACCTTGCAAGGTACTCTTCAAAGCATGTTTCAAAACCTGAATTACATTAGAAACCATCTCCTTCATATAACACTTCTGTTAAGCAGGCAAAGATACAGCAAAGCTATCTAAACTGTATGCACATTGCAAAATAAATTTTCACACTGTAGTCCTAATAATTTAAAATTCTAAAGACTAAATTACTATACTGAGTCAACATTTTCTCCCTAAGATTTTTTAACCACGTGCCAGTTTTATCTTGCAGTATAGGGTTAAAAGAAGCCAAGGCTCTCTTCTTTGAGTTGGCAGCTGAAGAAACTACAGATGGGTCAGCTGACAAAGAAGCAATGAAAGCTACAATATCATAGCACAACTTGTATTTCTGTTTAGGAACTGATTCAACAGCTATAGGGGTTGGACACCACCTTAGGCATAAATGTTGGGTTTGTCCTCAGAGAAACCCTGTCTGGATGAAAAATGATAAAGGGTTCCACAGCCATGAGTGCTTGTAACTCCGAGACTCGTCTTGCAGAGGTTATTGCTAGGAGCAGAGCTGTTTTCCAGGATAAGAATTTTATATCAGCTGTTGAGGCTGGCTCAAAGGGAGTTTTTCCAAGACATAACTGAGGTCCCATGCCGGAATTGGTGCTCTCCTTGGAGGCCTGATGTTTATGGCCCCTCTGAGGTACTGCCTTATTAAAGGATGAGAAAAGATAGGTGGTTCCGTATTGTAATGGGCTGAAATGGCAGAGGCATGAATCTTAATTGATGAAAAGGAAAGGCCTATGTCCAGCACCTCAGTTAGGTATTGTAAAATCTGAGGAATATTTGGTACATACGTGTCAATGCCTTGCTCCTGGTTCCAAGCACAGAATCTCTTCCATTTTCATGCATAAGATTTTCTGGTAATGGGCCTCCTGGCCTCCAAGATAACATCCATAACAGCTTTTGAAAGAGGAGTGTTCTGAATGGCTACATTATCTGCCATGCTGCCAGATTTAAGGTCCTGAGTTGACTGTGCAGGATCTGATTGTTTTGTTGGGTCAGCAAGTGGGAAGTTTGAGGCAATATCCATGCTGGACCTTGAGACAAGCTCTTTAGGATTGGGTACCAGTGCTGGCGTGGCCAGTCTGGTGCAATCAGTATCATTTTTGGCTTCTCGTCTGACCTTTAGGAGTGCCTTGGGAAGGAGAGGCAGTGGAGGAAAGCCATATACTGTTAGGTTTTTCCAGCTGAAGCATAGGGCATCCACTCTCCACGCTGGTTTGTGATAAATCCTTGTGCAAAATCTCTGTAATTGGCAGTTGTGAGGGGAGGCAAATAGATCTATGTCTGGGCATCCCCATTTCCTTGTTATCATCCTGAAGACTTGTGGATCCAGTTTCCACTCGTGGGGATCCATGAGGTTTCTGCTTAGTTCGTCTGCCAGAGTATTTGTTTTTCCTGGCAGAAATTGTGCTTGCAGGTTAACTTGATAAGTCAATGCTGGGTCCCACAAGGTCATTGCTTGTCTGCAGAGGGGGTAGGAATGTGTGCCTCCCTGCTTGTTTATGTACCATATGACCGCAGTATTGTCTGTCTTTATCAGTAGCTGTCCTGGATGAAGTAGATCCTTGAAAGCTGTCAGGGCATTCTGAACAGCTAACATCTCTTTTTGATTGATATGAAGATGCATCTGGCTTGCAGGCCATGTGCCCTGAATACATTTTCCTGCCATATGGGCCCCCCAGGCATAATCTGATGCATCCGTTGTCAGTGTCTGTCTGGCTGTGGGTAAAGTGAATGGCAGACCCTTGTTGTGTTGACAGGCCTGTGTCCACCATTGAAACTCCTGTTGCAGGCAGGGAATAAGGGTAATTACTGTCTCCAGGCTGTGGCAATGCTGAGTCCAAACACTTTTTAGATACCACTGTAGTTTCGTCATATGCAGTCTGGCATATGGAATTAGTAGAATGCAGGATGCCATGAAGCCCAAGGCCTGCAAGATTTTCCTTGCAAATAACTGGGTCTTTGTTGCCAACTTTTTGAAGTAAGAAGTCAGTTGCCTTTGTTTGTCTGGCGTGACATAAGCCATCTGGGCAGTTGTATTTAAGCTTGCACCCAGGAATATTATCTCTTGAGAGGGTACTTGTTTTGATTTCTTTTCGTTTACTGTGTACCCTTGGCAAATTAGTAATCTTTTCACAAACGCCAGATGTTTTAGAAGAATGTCTTTGTTCTCTGCTTGAATAAGGCAGTCATCCAAGTAGGGATATATTTGAATTCCTCTTTGTCTGCAAAACGCAATTACTGGTGCCAGGCATTTTGTGAAGACCCTGGGCACAGTAGATAAGCCAAAGGGCAGTGCAAATAATTGGTAGTGCATTGAGCCAGCTGAATCTGAGGTATCTTCTGCAAGATTGTCTGATTGGGACATGCAGGTATGCCTCTTTTAGGTCCAAAGTTACGAGCCCAGCATGGGCAGTAGCTGCTGTAGAGTCAACATCTTGAATTTTTGGAACCTCCAGAAATGTGTTTAGTATAGACAGGTCCAGTATTGGTCTCCAGGTTTTGTCCTTTCTAGGCACCAAGAAAAGTCTTGAGTAAAATCCTTGCCCCTGCTCTTGTTGTGGTACTTGTTGAATAACCCTCATGTCCATGAGGGCTGTAATTTGCTATTGTGCCTCTGCCCATTGACTGTGTGGCAGGTCTGGCATACCTTTTGCCGTTGGTAGCGTGTAAAAATGGAACCTGTAGCCCTGGGACACTATGTTCAAGACCCATTTGTCTTGGGTAATCATTTGCCAATTTGGTGAATAAAGTGCTAGTTTTCCCCCTAAGGGGGCTGCCAAAAGAAAAGTGCTTGGATCTGGCAGAGGAAAGTCACTGGAACTGTTTCCTGTAAGGTTGTGATTTGTCTTCTCCGCTTTTGGAGGTAGGAGCACCTCATTGTTTAGGCCTGTATGAGCCTTGGGGCTGAGATCTGCCTCTGGGACGTCTGTATCTGCATTTTTGTGGCCTGTCTGACACTGGAAAGGAAAACATTTTGGAAGGCCAGTTCCTACTAAATCTGGGTGGCTGTACCTGTAAAAAATCCTTAACTATCTGCATGGATTTCGCTGTATCCTCCATCTTCTTCAACACCTCTTCTGCTTTAGCACCAAACAAAGTATCATGTTGTAATGGAGCATCTAACAATTTTGCTTTAATATGATCAGGTACATTATGTTCCTTTAACCAAGCATGCCTTCTAATAACAGAACCTGTAACAGCGGCCCTTCAAGAGGCCTCCAGTGAATCATAACCACATTGCAAAGTATGCTTTCCCACTTATTCAGTTGCATGCAATAAATCCTGTATTTCCTTGTTCTCTGAACATTCAGAATTTGTCAACATTTTCTGTTTAAGCAGTGACATTAAGCATTGCTGATATTTAAGCATATGAAACTGACAATTTAAAGCCCTTACAGCCATGGTAACAGAAGTGTAAACTTTTTCCCCCATCTGTCCAGTGCCCTAGAATCCCTATCAGAGGGGCTAGGGTTTTTTGCAGTGGAAGCTTTGACCCCTTTGGGACACTGAGATATAGTTTCTGGGTCAGCAGAGGAGTTTTTACATAGGAATTTATGAGAATCTGGGACCCTGTAGTATCTGTCAGGCTTAGCAGGTGCAGGAGGTAAAGAGTCAGGGGACAGGCCGGACTCTGAAAATACATCATCTACAATGTCTAGAACAGGTGGAATAGCAAGGGGTCTGTGCTGAGGTAATAGCAGAAAGTCTCTGAGCCTTTTTCTTAGATTCTGAGTAATTTTGGCTCTCCCAGTGGAAATGCTTCCTCGTGGTATGCAGTGTTTCCCCAAAAGAATAATCCTCAGGAGGAGAGGCTGAAGGAATGGATTCTTCAGCATCAGAATCCTCATAGGGAGGAAAAGAATAATCCTGTTCAGAAGAGGAATCAGAGGAAATAGAAACCTGATCAGAAGAATCATATTCTGTCTCTTGCCTAGGCCTCTTATCAGGAGGGGGATGGGAACCCCTGATCAAAGTAATTAGGTCTTCAACCATTTTAAGCATCTGTTTTTTAGGCATGGAAGTCTGAGTAGGAGAATGCTGTACTTGTTTCTTTGTCTTTAGAGCTGCTTTAGTCTTTGTCTTTGAAGCTGAAGATGGTTTAACATATAACTGTGTAGGTCTGAAGACTCCCTCAGAAGCCGATGCCTGCTCAGCAGCTCCGGACCCATCTGAGGGAATGATTTCCGAGTGTCCAATACCTTGAGTATCCAGAGGCCCAGTCAGCTCCACGTAGGAGTCGGAAGCGGCCTGTGGCTCTGAGGTAGCGGGCGCCAGGGGCTGCGAAAGCACCTCACTGAGAACCAGCGAACTGGCGACTGGCCTAACGGAGGCCTCGTCATCGGTTTTGGACCTCGGATGCCTATCCTTTTCCTTGTCCTTGTGTTTTTTTGTAAACTTCGGTCGTCGGCTGTTCCGACGGCATTATATAATTAAACTTTCGGCCAAAGTAATGAAATGCAAAATCGAACCGACGCTTAATAGTGCGTTGGTTAAATCTAGCACAAAACCGACAGCTAAAAATGTTGTGGTCAGTGCCTAGGCAAGGAATACAGTAAGAGTGAAAATCCTTATGAGGTATTTGTTTCCCACAAGAAATACAATTGTTAACTTTTTCTGACATCGGTCTGGAGCAATGGAGCAAGAAAAAAGTTTCTCCAACAGGGTACTTAGCTTTAATGAAGACTTCAGTTCTGAAATTCGGATTTGAAAATCTCAGGAGTCGGCCGACTGGCATGTGCGAACTGCTTTTGCTTCGGGCACCGCGCGGCAAGAAAGACTGAAGAAAATGGCGTCGGCTGAATCTTTTATACCCCTGGTGCACTGACGTCAGGGAAGAGGCGACAGCAACTGACGCCGGACCAGGACTTTGGAATTCAGGCCGACTGCGGGTAGCCTGCCAGCAGGATAACCCAAGAGTAATGACTGCAACAGTGAAACACGATGAACATCAACAGATTCACAAACCATAGGCTGAGGCACAGGGAATAACTCCAGCCCGGGTGATAAATGACACGATTAAGGGCTGAGTAAGTTTATATTTTCTGTTATTGTTTCCCTATTTTTCCACATAGCAAATAAGGCTAAACTGCACAAAATATAACAGAAACAATTTAAATTGTGCTCTGCCTTGATCTACAATCTGCACAGTGCAGTAATCAGCACACACGGTCACAGTATCAAGTACAATTCATTTATCCAAATAGTGACAAAAAATCAAATATATCCAGTTAAATCAAACAGAAATATTTTAAAACATCACAAACATTTTTAGGGATTCCCTTGCCAGAAGTGAAAAACAAAATTCCACAGAAAATGCAAATAAAGTAATCTGTGGTAAAATCATAACTATAAAAACAGATATAGCAGTTTTAAACCAGTAGCAAATAATGTCAAAGCATCAAAATAAAGTAGATAAACAGAAACAGCACAACTCATGGCACAGTGCCAAGAGAGAGTCCCTAGTGTTTAAATGACATCACAGACCTTCACTCTCCCGGTGCAAGCCATAAAATACCGTAGAAAAGCCCCAAAAATGCTTAAAAGCCATATTTAGCATACAATCAACACAGCAGTAAGTTATAATAACCAGAGGAATCAACAGTAATTGTAAATAGTAAGTATTAAATAAAAAGCTAACACACCCATAATACATTGTTTTAAACAAAACAAAACAAAAACAAGTATGAAACTTTGGAAGCTGGCCAGCTATTACTTCCTATGCAGGACATAAGCCCATACTGCTAAGGCTACTGCAGCAGTGATTGCTATGGTAAACATCATAGGTACATAAGTACCAGCCTAGCTGCCCTTTGGGCCATTTTAAGACTAGCCAGTTCTTGTTTTTGTGCTCAAATTAACCTACACTATTTGGTTAGAGATTGGCCTTACCCATCCCACAGTCAATAATTATATTACCCCTAATGGGAATAACGGAGATCATACCATAGACAATGTCCATTGCATGGGATAAAGCAATTAGGAGCTGCCTCTATCTATTAGTAGTACAGAGGGCAGTCCTGGTGTAAATTTTCTGTTTCCCATTTGTGACAACCAACTGGCTCTTAGCTCTAGTTTCAGTAAAGAAATTCATTACTAATTTTCTAATTCACTGCAGTATTTGGATTTAATGTGTTGATGACCGATTGCATTTAACTTCAACCACAGTCACTAAAAAGCATATTAAGACATGGTATTCACTGTCATTTTAAACATTGCTAAATGTGTGGTGGGATGAATTAGCTATCTGGATGACCATCCATCCTATTTTATTCCTTTACTTAGCCTGTTTGACAAAAATCACTCAGTAGGACTCTAAGACTCAAAGCTCTTTTTATTGGTTTTAATCCATTTATTTAGCTTATGAATACATCTGATATGCCCTAATATTCTCTTACAGTATAGCATTCAAAGCAGACTGCCTGATATCTCTCTACACATTTCTTGAAACAAAAGAATCAAGCCCATCAATTAACAATACAATAAAGCTGCTCACCTGAGGCAGTTGACCCTACATGGTAAACTATATTTTTTAAACACCTTTATTAAATTATCTCTTAAGACATAGGCAAACATATGATTAACAGAAAAGAAAAAAACAAACCATATTAACAGTTTTGACAAAGTATTCTTAAGGAAATTTTAAAATCTGCCAATTCATTACACTCCCAAAACATATGCTCCCAGTTACCTCTTTCTTCCCCATCACACTTCCAACATTTGCTATCAACCAGAGGAAAAAATCTTTGAATTCTGCTTGGGATATAAAAATACTTATGCAAACACTTCCAAGAAAAATCCTACACCTTCTGGACTTTGTTGCACAGCTGAGTCTCATACATATGTCTTCCCTTGTAAATTGTTCTTCCAGTCTAGGTTCCAAATCCCTGGTAAGAATTTACTTTGCCACATCCACTCGTCCAGGTTCCTCTGGAACAGTGTCAGACAGATGTTCTGTTTCACACGAATTGGTAGCCTGTTCCAAAGATGTGGCAGTCACTGGGAGATAAATCTGTCCCTCCAGCATGTCCTATTTAAGTCACAGGCCATATTTAAGTCCCTGGAACAGGTAGTCCTAGACCCACTTAATTTATTGATATGCAGTAAGTTTATTAGGTTTGGGTCTTGGGTTGCTCTGTAAGCCAGGCATAAGTCTCCCCTAAGAAGTCTATACAATACGGAGTATAGTGACAGGGATTTTAGTCAGTCCTTGTAAGGCAAATGCTGGAGGCCCTTGATCCTCTTTGTTAGAAACCTCTGAGGTATCTCTGACTGCTGTAGCTGCTTAGTAAGGTACATACCGAATGGGGCGTTATACTCAATTATGAGCTGGATAAGTGCCGACTACAAGACTGTTATAACTTCTTTTGTTCTCAAGGCGAAGGCTTTACTAGTCAACTGAGCTACATGGAAAGCTTTCCTTACAACGGTAGACACATGGTGTTCAAAGTTAAGGTCGCGGTCAACCTGTGATCCCAGGTCCCTTACCACTTCATGGGGACTTAGGATACTGTTATTGATTTGATAGTGTGAAGGGACATTGTTTGTGCCAAAGTGAATGATGATGCTTTTTGTTTGCATTCAGTTTGAGACCATGACTAATACACCAGCCGATGATCTGTGTGAGACCATCCTGAAGTATACTGACTTAATTTGCGGATTCAATGATTGAACCTAGTTTGCAGTCATCTGCAAACGTGGTCAGCCACAACCCTTAATTTTGACCTTAACTTCTGAGAAGTATATACCAAACAGTAGGGAGCCTAGTACTGACCCTGTGGCACTCCACTGGTAACAGGCCTGCTGGTTGATGTAGAGTCACCCACTTTGATACTGTGTGTCTGGTTTGTGAGCCAGTTGGCAACCCATCTTACAATGAAGTAGTTTAAGTTCAGTTTGCTAAGTTTATCAGTAATGTCTGAATGTGGGATTGTGTCGAAAGCCTTTGCCAAGTCAAAGTATACTGTCTGGACAAATCTGCCCTCATCAATGGCTTTGGTCACACTTTCAAAGAAATCCATTAGATTTAACAGACAGGATCTGCCCTTCAAGAAGCCGATTGGGGAGGGTCCAAGGTTTGGAGGTCACCTATGTCTATTTATGAGGTCCATAATGATACATTTCTTGGCCTTACAGTTGAGGCTGGTCAGGCTTAGGAGTCTGTAATTCCAGGGGTCTGCTGCTAGGCCACCTATGTAGAGGGGAATAACGGTACTGGTTCTCCATTCTGCAGGAACAAACCCTGTGGTTAGGCTATGACTGAAAAGGGTACTTAGTGGTGATACTAGTTCAGGTTTTAGCCTGCTTAGAGGACAGCCTGGGATGTCATCTGGTCCCATAGAGGCTGTGGTCTTTGCCTAGGACAGGGCTTTGAGGACCTACTCTTCAGATATGTAAGGTGGGGGGAGTTTGTTGCAAGTTAGGAGGGGATAAGGGAGTGAAATTTTTGCCATACCTATCTGCTAGCAGGTTATCTCTGTGAGGTCAGTGTGTGTGACAATGTTAACCACCAGTTCTGCACATGCTTGGGTCCTACCCTTTAGGTTACATACATAGCTGTAAAAGGCCTTATGGTTATCCTTGACAGTACTTTCCTGTCAATAACAAAAAATAAAAATGTATTAATATTGTTGCATGTTTCACTGTGACAATATAATGCATTAGTGTTTTTTCTATTTCTCATGCCTCTAAGGTGTTCTGCCATTCTATCCCATAACCTTCGGGTGGCATTTCCTACATAAAATGCAGGACAAGTACCACACACAGCAATGTATACCACCATTTTAGTACTGCAGTTATCCCATCTAGGACATTGTATTGTCCATCCGTGACCTTCAATGATCACACATGGACCCTCGTGTATAAATCTGCAGAACCTACATATACCCATTTACTCATCTGGGAGCAATAAGAAACATCTTTGTTGTTTTCCAAAATTTCTTTCAAATTCCTCCTTCTACTGTAGGTTACCATGGGATGCTCACCTAACTTGCTTTTCAAATCACTACTGATGGTTGCATCCCAGCAGTTGCTAATAAGCATTTTTAATGCTTCAGAATTCGGGTTAAAGGCAGGACCAATGTTTTACTTTGTGGTAAAGTTTGACATGCATTAATTTTCATACCTAAATTCATTAGTAAAATTGGGTGTGTATGTCCTTCCGTTTTTTTACAGACTTCATTTCTGATCTTAATTAGTAACCTGATTGGGTAACAGGGTGACGGGGGGGGGGGGGGTGATGAGAAAACTACACTTGAGGTTAGGGAGACACCACGGCAACCAAGACTAAATGCCATAGTGTCCCCAGGCATTAATGACAACTGTTCCATGGCCAGTGTATTGAAACTAAGGGCAACATTGATTTTATATAGTTTTTATATGTATTGTTATTATTCATTATTTTTTGGTGTTTCTATGTATTGTGAGTATTTTAATGATGTGACATTATTAGCTTTTACAGTTGGTTAAGATTTATAAGTCTGAAGGTAGGCAGCCGTGTTATGTTTCTTTAAAATTACTCTTTTTAACTGCTTAGTTCTGATTGGTGTCTTGTTACTATATTAAGTAGATTTAATGCCAAGAACAATGACTCTGATGATGCTTGTATGAAACAGGCGAAAGTGCTAAGTCTTGTTGGGAACTGTGTTTTAATAAACATCCATTTTGCTTGGAATTTGACGTGGTGGTGCCTTTTTTATTTTTAAGTTTGGACATTATTTCCCCTTGTGTGAATTCCTGTGGTTCTTGCTTTCATTATTTTGTCTTATTTTTTTAAGTCTGCTTGGCTATAAAAACACTTGTTTATAGCTTAAGCCAAAGGTATTAATCAACATGCTCACCTTTGTAAAAAATAAGAGAAATTATCTTAATTTTAAATATAAATACAATCAATGCACTTTACACTCCCAGCAGCCCATGATCACAGCATATTAACTTAATCTTGCTTCTGCCCATACTTTCTTCTTCTGTTAAACTTTAAAGCCTATATTTCTTACAACTAAAAAAATACTTGCTTACTTTAATACCTTTAACATATACAGCAATCACTGAAAAGACTCCCCTCACATTTAAAATACCCCTGATATATATTAGAAAAATCTGCTTTACTATATAACACGCAGTTTATATCATGAAATGTTTTATCCCAATACTAATAAGAAAAAAAAACACTGCTTTACTTACACTTACGTTTTTCTTCTTTTGAGTGTCCTTCTAAACATTAATGACATAAAGTAGAGTATATGATTTTTAGTTCACCCACACATTTAACAAACTCAGCAAAAGTCTAATTGCTTTCAACTACTTTTTCTTGCAAAGCCATATTTCATAAATGTGACTGATACTTTATAGTGTCCCATTTATTCACTAATTTCAGTGTTGCTAGTCTTCTTCCTGTTCATCTCCATCTCCTGACATCAGACTCCAGTTCAAGTCCAAGGTATTCCTGATTCTTCTAATAAACTCTTGCACTTTCTTCTGTCTCTCAAGCATTTTCCTTTGGAACATTGGGAAAAGGTTCAGAAATGTAATTTATTTTTGAGTGTTTTTACTGAAGCAAACAGCAAAGCATTGAAGATGTGGCATGGGTTGAAATGGAGATGAGAAGAAGCAACTAAAAGATCATCCTGCCAAACATTAGTGTACATGGAGGCTAAAAGCTGGAAATGTACATTCAAAAGAAAGTGCAATTGTGTAAGTTACAATAACAGTAGACTTATTTACTGAATTTGGTAACTGGGGTGGAGCACCAATCAATTCTGACCAATCTCAGCCTAAGGATTCATGAATAGAGCACTGTTCCAGGATCTTAAGCTATATCTTGCCAAGGAAATCACAGCTAGCAAGTATCCAAAGCTTCAGGGTACCTTTCAAATTAACCACTAAACAGCTTGAGGAGAGCCACAGAAAGTCACTGCTTAGAGCAACAAACCTTCAGAGCTTTATTACCTCATAGTAAAGGATGCTAGAACCCTTTTACATATATGCTCGTAAAAGAAGTTAAAATGAATTTATTTTATTTTTCCTTTTTGACGGGGTTAGTCCCACAAGGTTAGTGGCCTCTTTTCAGGGGAGACCAAAGGGGATACTTGTATCACGAAGAGAAATTCGACCAGGGCATCAGGAAACTTCCGTTATTCTTTTTGATAGGTGCCATGGGATCTTTTACATCCACCTGAGTTACCACCAACTCAAGTAGATAGGACCTTGGTTTAATGTCTCATCCAAAGGATGATCAAGAGTGCAGCACCCCATGTTGATCAACTGGAGTAGGAATAAAACCAAAAGCCTTCTGGCCTTCTAGTACCAAAGACAAGTGTTATACCGGTTTGCACCACAATTAACACCCTTATAAAAACATAAAACAAAAGATGGAGACAGGGTGCCCCTCCTGCAACAGTGACCTAATCAAACACTTACTGTTACAGCAAGTTAAATATCACAACTGTACTAAATTCATTGTTTGAAAACTGTTGCAGTAGCCTAAGTTATACAGGTAGAATACCAGAGCTTAGAAAGAAAGGGAGGATGAAAAAAATGCTCAGATTCCAGGAGCTTCTGGAGAACAGTCCTAGCAAATCCTCTTCTGGACCTGAAAAAATAATCTAACTCATAATGTTTTGTAAAAATATGAACAGAGGACCAAGTTACCGCCTTTAGAATACTTCAAGTTCACCCTTTTCAAAAAGCCACAGAAGAAGATAAAGCCCTGTAAAAATTCTTTCTAAAGTTACTTGTTATGGCGAGATAAAAAAAAAAAAAGCATGAGACACTCATTGGAAAATTACCTGTTCTGACACAGATTGTCCTTTTTTTCTTAGGATCACACAAAATAAATAGATGATCAGAACTTAAGAAGGTTTTAATCTGGAGTACAGAAAATCATCACCCTTTTATTTCCGGATTTGGAGAAAAAGAGGAAAATAAATACCTCAACTCAAAGTAAACTTTGCAGCCACTTTGAAAAAGTATTCATAGTTAGCAGCTGGGACTTTTAACAACCTATGCAGATCTCAGTGTGCGAACTTATTCAATTTGTTGTAGATCTCATCTAGTAATGCACATTCAAACCTGGTCATAGGGGTCATGTAATTCAAGTCCTTAATAGACAATACACTGGAGGTACAGATCCAATGCTCTGGATATTGTATAAGCTGGATGGACTAACAGACTCTGTCTTCTACTTTACCAAAAAACAATAAGGGGACCAGAGAAGAGGCATCCAGATGGGTAAAGTGACATAATGTTCTCTTGTTACCACAGAACCTGATAGGAAAGAGAGGACACTCATCTCAATTTGAGCCTTTCCTTATGCCCTCATAATCTTCAAGCAGTCTAAGTTTATTGAAATTGGGGCACTGCAGATGGAGTGAGAGGAGTGAACAGATGTTGCTGAAGCAGGCCTGGAGAGAGACTGAGAGAGAGAGAGAGAGAGACTTATACAATATATGCTCAGATACAGAAGAAACACTGTTCAATTGTTTCCTAGCAGGAACATCTGCAACCACAGCAAATTCAATTTTAGGTATGCAGAAGAAAAGTTTTTTTTTTCTGACTGAATTCTTGGAAGAGCTTTGAAAGTAGAAGACAACACAGTTTTGGTCTTTGGAACCTAGGAGAGGCCTGGTAAGCCCTGGAAGACTCCTCTTCTTCCAACTTAGGTCTCTCCTTCCTATGCCTCTTCACTGCACGTGATGATCCCTCTTCTCTGGGTGGGAAGCCTTTCAATATCACCACCACACAAAGAAAGAAGCCAGTGATTACCTTTATATTTTAATAAAATTCCAGTCCAATAGTTGATCCAGAATGCAGTCCCATAGCACAGGCAAAATAAAAACACACTTGGATCAAATAAAATCTGGTTAGCAGTAAACACAAAGCATAGAATGCAAACTTCCCTAGCGCCTCGGCTCTTCAGCCTTTACAGAGTATGTCCATACTTTACACATCCCATCTTTAAATAGTATAATCACAAACAATTAACCAATCATAAACTTTAAATTAATTAAAGAAAACACTTCCAATGACATTCTTGATTCATTCCATTTGGAATTAAAGTGTTACATTTCAAAATTAAAATAGATTCCAACTTCCAAAGTTGTTTTTTGATATCAAAATCATACATTTGTTGTACTTGCCCTAAAAATGTATCTTTGTAAATCCTGTATATTTCCATGATGACATTCCTTAAAAAGTAATGCAACAGGACTTTCTTCTTTACCCTTCTTAACATCCCTAAGATGTTCCTTTAATCTTTGAAACTTCTCTTACTTTCCCCTATGTATACCTTGCCACACGGACATTTCAAACCATAAACTATACCTATACTGTCACAGAAACACCTTCCTTTACATATAACATTTTTCCATTAATTTTATCAAAACTTTTTACAATGCACTGGCAACAGCTATAATTTCCACAAGGGAAAGTGCCTGTTGCATCTACCACCATACTCCTATTACTTGCAGGCAGCATGAAACTTGCCATGCACTAAAAAGTCTCTTATACTTCTACCTTTTGAATAGAAGAACAGGTTACTCATTTATATTAAGAAATTTATTTTTTTCTAAAATACTCCAATGATATTTTACCAAATTTACTAAAACTTCTGTGAATACTGTATATTTAGTCACAAAACATAATCTTTGTTTGTCCTATTTATGCACTCTCCCTTGCATGCTATACAGTCTTCTGGTGTTATTTTGTTGCACTACCCTTCTTCTACTTTCTTCCACCACTGCTCCCTTGTGACCTCTAGTTACAAACGTGTGCTGTTCTTTTTTTTTCCTTTTCACAATCTTTTTTATTACTACATATTCTTTTTACTATAAGAAGTTCCCCATAAGGGATATATTTAACAGTGTGGGGGCATGACAGCTTTCCCCATACAATATATGGCCACTCCCTTCAAACTTTCTATGTATACTTGTTTGTATTCTAACATCACTAATACCTTGCAAAGTTATATCAAGAAAGTTTACTTTGTCACCTTTTTATACTCCATCAAACCTGATATTAGAAGGGTTTATTTGAATCTTTTGCACAAATATATTCACTTTTTCTCATCCCCCTTCACAAATAAATATTAAATCGTCTAAAAATCTATAATAATTTATAACGTTTCCTAAAAAACTCATTACTATATACATATTTGTTTTCAAACATGCCCGTGAAAAGATCTGCATACATGGGGGTAAAACCTGCCCCCATGGCTGTTCCACAAAGCTGTCTGTAAAGTTCCCCATTGAACTCGAAAATATTATTGTTCAAACAAAAATGTACCAGTTCAATAATAAAATGTGTTTTAGGTATATCCTTAAAAAAGAACAGTATAGCTCCTAAACCATGCACATGTTCAATATTTGTGTATAATCTAGCGATATCCATAACAATAAAAACATGTCCTCATTCCACTTTACATTTCTGATTTTATTTAAAAAAATCAAAAGAATCTATTTATTTATTTAAATTTGTTGACCGGGAGTGTCTTTAATCTTTAATATACAAAGTTAATTTCTCAACTTCGTTCAAATAAGAATGCAAAAAGAGGGCCAAATTATGTGTAAAATAACTGCATGCAGAGACAATAGGACGTCCTGGTGGATCCACTAAACTTTTGTGTATTTTGGGTACACAAAAGAAATATGCCATGGCATTATCTTTAACTGCAAATTTTTTATAGACATGTTCTTGTGAAAAATATTTCAATCTTAGCCGCTTCATTAACAGTTCTTTATATCTAGTTACTGCTTCTTGATAACATCCCAATTCCCCCCAAGCATAAACTTTACCATCTCTTACATGAGCATAACACGTATTCAGATACTGATTGTAGTGAAGCACCACTAATTTGCCCCCTTTGTCAGATGGTTTAAATACCAGTTCTCTGTTTTCACTTAACCTTAATAAACTTTTCCATTCATCTCTATCTAAATTATATGTAACATCATTTCTAATTTTATTCACTTTTTCAAGCTCCTTGCCTATTGAAAATTGTAAGGCAGAAGAAAATCTCTGAATATTTTCATCCCTACAAATGGGAACAATATCACTTTTATACATCATATTTTCAGTATCTGACTTACAATAAACATCAGTTTCTAAATCAGAGACACATGAATTAAAACTCATTTCACTTGAATCATCTTCACTATCGACATTACTTCCATGGATTACACTTGTATCCTGTGCAAAGAAAGATTTTAAATACAATTTTCTAACAAATTTGAACACTTTAATTTTCAGTTCATATCCTCTTGGAAAAGCCATAGGAATGAACTTTAAACCTCTATTTAACACCAAAATATCAGTATCTGATAAAATACATCCAGATAAATTAACTACACAGTCATTATTTACAACATTTAATGCAGTACCACTTGCATTTTCTGTATGAAAGGGCACTGGGGTTATATTCCCCATAACTGTCCTGACCATGTTCATAATTTCTGGACCATTTTTGCCATAATTCCACCCTGGTTCACTAAAATTCTTGTCCATACAACCTGGGTTAGCTGGTTCAGGAGGTCCTGGAAACTTGTTTTCTTCATCACTGTTGTCATTCACAAAGGAAGATTCACTGCCCACTGATGAAACATTGCCGTTATTTACTTTTCTTCCTGTTTCTTGCTGAAAACTCACATTGTGACTTTTTTTGACTGGCTAGTTGAAACATTAAATGCAGACTTCTGTTCATAATCTCGTATACCTCTCTGTAATTTATCTTTCTTACGAGCGATAAGTTCTTTTTCATATCCAGACCATCTCTCATTCATTCCAGCAAAAAAAACCTCCAACACCTTGTTGTTAGATTGTTGAATGATATTCTGACAAGCCTCCTTCATTTCCATCACTAACCTCCTTCTTTTAAGGTCATCTCTCTCGATTAGGATCTGAACCCACTCAGTGCAGCATTTATGGGCAGCAGCTACCCCATCTGGCATGGAAACATTTTTCTTCTTCCTCTTGTAAATTAAAAGGAGAGGAAAGACTTTTCATAGCTCTTAAGCATCAAGGGGTAATAAGTTCCACATACCTTTGCAGACTTAAATTGTTGAAGAAAACCTAAGTTTCCTTAAAAATCCGTCTCTCCACCTTATCATACAGCTGCTGCAACTCCAGAGTAGCTGCCGTCTCTCTGCTTTTTCCAATTGCACCAAAGGGTTACCATTCCATTGATTTCTGCCTTCTCCCCACATGGAACATGGAGCAGGAATTACTTCACTTGAATTGTGAGCTGAAACATTTACCCTTACTTGGCTTCTCTTTTGACCAGCCGGAACTGTATTATCAACAGTCATATTACAAAAATTGTCCAAAGTCTTTTGTGAAATTTCCTGAGATGTCTCTCTAAATATTCTGGGGACAGACAATCACTGGCCATATCACTGTATTTCACCACAAAATGTAAATTGAACAGTTCACCACCACACAAAGAAAGAAGCCAGTGATTACCTTTATATTTTAATAAAATTCCAGTCCAATAGTTGATCCAGAATGCAGTCCCACACCACAGATAAAATAAACACACACACTTGGATCCAATAAAATCTGGTTAGCAGCAAACACAAAGCATAGAATACAAACTTCCCTAGAGCCTCGGCTCTTCAGCCTTTACAGAGTATGTCCATACTTTACACATCCCATCTTTAAATAGTATAATCACAAACAATTAACCAATCATAAACTTTAAATTAATTAAAGAAAACACTTCCAATGGCATTCTTGATTCATTCCATTTGGAATTAAAGTGTTAAATTTCAAAATTAAAATAGATTCCAACTTCCAAAGTTGTTTTTTGATATCAAAATCATACATTTGTTGTACTTGCCATAAAATTGTAGCTTGTAAATCCTGTATATTTCCATGATGACATTCCATAAAAAGTAATGCAACAGGACTTTCTTCTGTACCCTTCTTAACATCCCTAAGATGTTGCTTTAATATTTGAAACTTCTCTTACTTTCCCCTATGTATACCTTGCCACACGGACATTTCAAACCATAAACTATACCTATACTGTCACAGAAACACTTTCCTTTACATATAAAAATTTTCCATTAATTTTATCAAAACTTTTTACGATGTACTGGCAACAACTATACTTTCCACAAGGGAAAGTGCCTGTTGCACCTACAGGCAGCTGAAACTTGCCATGCATTAAAAAGTCTCTTATACTTCTACCTACTGAATAGGTGAACATAGGATTCTCATTTACTTTTATATTAAGAAATTTATTTTTTTCTAAAATACTCCAATGATATTTTACCAAATTTACTAAAACTTCTGTGAATACTGTATATTTAGTCACAAAACATAATCTTTGTTTGTCCTATTTATGCACTCTCCCTTGCATGCTATACATTCTTCTGGTGTTATTTTGTTGCACTACCCTTCTTCTACTTTCTTCCACCACTGCTCCCTTGTGACCTCTAGTTACAAACGTGCGCTGTTCTTTCTATTTCCTTTTCACTATCTTTTTTATTACTACATATTCTTTTTATTATAAGAAGTTCCCCATAAGGGATATATTTAATAGTGTGGGGGCATGACAGCTTTCCCCATACAATATATGGCCACTCCCTTCAAACTTTCTATGTATACTTGTTTGTATTCTAACATCACTAATACCTTGCAAAGTTATATCAAGAAAGTTTACTTTGTCACCTTTTTATATTCCATCAAACCTGATATTATAAAGATCTATTTGAATCTTTTGCACAAATATATTCACTTTTTCTCACCCCCCTTCACAAATAAATATTAAATTGTCTAAAAATCTATAGTAATTTATAACGTTTCCTAAAAAATTAATTTCTATGTACATATTTGTTTTCAAACATGCCCGTGAAAAGATCTGCATACACAGGGGTAAAACCTGCCCCCATGGCTGTTCCACAAAGCTGTCTGTAAGGTTCCCCATTGAACTCGAATATATCATTGTTCAAACAAAAACGTACCAGTTCAATAATAAAATGTGTTTTAGGTGTATCCTTAAAAAAGAATAGTATAGCTTCTAAACCATGTACATGTTCAATATTTGTATGTAAACTAGAGATATCCATAACAATAAAAACATGTCCTTATTCCACTTTACATTTCTGATTTTACTTAAAAAAAAAATCAAAAGAATCTTTAATATATGAAGTTAATTTCTCAACTTCTTCGTTCAAATAAGAATGTAAAAAAAGGGCCAAATTATGTGTAAAATAACTGCATGCAGAGACAATTGGACGTCCCGGTGTATCCACTAAACTTTTGTGTATTTTGGGTACACAAAAGAAATATGCCATGGCATTATCTTTAACTGCAAATTTTTTATAGACATGGTCTTGTGAAAAATATTTCAATCTTAGCCCCTTCATTAATAGTTCTTTATATCTAGTTACTGCTTCTTGATAACATCCCAATTCCACCAAAGCATAAACTTTAGCATCTCTTAAATGAACATAACACATATAGGTTCATAGGTAGATACTAGGCTATCTGCCCTAGGGCATTTATAAGCCTAGCCAGAGTGTATTTGGCTTTCGCCTCTCTATTAGATTAGCCTACTGTGCCTCTGTAAAGTAGGTCACAGAAGGTACCCTTTTAAGATTAGTTTACTGTGCCTCTGTCTAGCAGGGACACAGAAGAGATCCCAGGGGTGAATTTGCGGCTTCCCATCCACGCATCCAGATTTCGCTTGAAGAGGGTCAGCGAGGGGCTATGTCTAACATGAATTGGGATTCTATTCCAGAGTGAGGGGAGCCTCTGGGAAATGAATCTGTCCCTACAGCATGTCCTATTTATTTTGTGCTGAGGTTTAGGTCCCTGGAGTGTGTAGCTCTAAGGGACTTGGATTTTTTGAGGTGGAGCATGTCCATTAATTCTGGGTTTGACATGGCTTTGTACGTCAGGCATAGATCGCCTCTGAGTAGGCGGTAAGCAACTGAGTAGAGCTGAAGTTTCTTTAGTCGAGCTGCATAGGATATCTGTTTGTAGCCCATGATCCTCTTGGTGAGGTACTTTTGGGGTCTCTCCAGTTGCTGCAGGTGTCGGGTAAAGTACATCCCAAAAGTGGCATTGTATTCAATTATGGGCCTGATGAGTGACGAGTAGAGGGGCACAATGACCTCTCTTGATCTAGATGCGAACTCTTTTGTGATAAGGTGGGCTATATAGAAGGTCATTCTAACCATTTTGGCAACGTGATTATCAAAGGAGAGATTACTATCTACGTTAGTCCCCAAATCTCTAATTACTTCTTCCGTACTTAATGGATTACCACCTATGTGGTAATTTGTGGGCACCTTGTTTTTCCCAAAGGTGATGACTATGCACTTTTTAGCATTTAGCTTGAGGCCGTGGCTCTGGCACCAAGCATCCGTCTCTGTGAGACCCTTTTGGAGGATGCTTGTGTCAGCTGGAGATTCGATTATGGCCCCCAGTTTGCAGTCATCTGCGAACTTTGTCAGCCATAATCCCCCCGTGTTAGCCTGAACCTCAGAGAAGTATATACCGAACAAGAGAGGTCCCAGAACTGAGACCTGTGGGACGCCACTCGTAACTGGTTTGGATTCGGACACGGCACCTGCGATTCTGACCATGTGGGTTCTATCTCTGAGCCAGTTTGCAACCCATCTTGTAATATAGGGGTTGATATTTAAGCTGGTAAGCTTATTTATGATGCCCCAGTGGGGTATTATGTCAAAGGCTTTTGCGAGGTCCAGGTAGGCTGTGTGGACTACCTTGCCCTCATCTATGGCTTTGGTAACTGTTTCAAAGAAATCAGCTAGGTTTAAGAGTCAGGATCTGCCCTTAACAAAGCCGAATTGGGTAGGGTCCAGTGTCTGGAGGCTCCCAATGTCTTTGTTTATGAGTTCCATGATAATACGCTCCATAGCTTTACAGACCAGACTAGTCAGGCTTATGGGGTGATAGTTTCTGGGGTCCATTGTGGCACCACCTTTGTGGAGTGGGACCACTGTAGCTGTACGCCATTCTTTGGGTACATATCCTGTAGTAAGGCTAAGTTTGAACAGTGACTTAATGTGAGGGTTCAGTTCTTCTTGGAGCTCATGTAAGACACAGCCTGGGACACCGTCCGGTCCCATAGATGCTGTGTTTTTTGCTTTGGAGAGGGCAGCTTTCACCTGTGCATCTGTGATGTCAGGCAGGTTACATTCAGTTTGGAATAGGCATTTGATCCTTTGGGGGGGAGAAGTTTGCGCTGAATCTGTCTGCCAGGATGTTGGCTATGTCTGTAGGTTCGGTATATTTTGTACCATTATGCAACAATTCAGAGCATATCTGGGAGTTTCCGCCCATGTTCCTGACATAATTAAAGAAGGCCTTGTGATTATCTTTAGTGTCTAGATTCAGATTCTGATTGTAGTGAAGCACCACTAATTTGCCCCCTTTATCAGATGGCTTAAACACCAGTTCTCTATTTTCACTTAACCTTAATAAACATTTCCATTCATCTCTATCTAAATTATATTTAACATCATTTCATTTTTATTCACTTTTTCAAGCTCCTTGTCTATTGAAAATTGTAAGGCAGAAGAAAATTGCTGAATATTTTCATCCCTACACATGGGAACAATATCACTTTTATACATCATATTTTCAGTATCTGACTTACAATAAGCATCAGTTTCTAAATCAGAGACACATGAATTAAAACTCATTTCACTTGAATCATCTTCACTATCTACATTACTTCCATGGATTACACTTGTATCCTGTGCAAAGAAAGATTTTAAATACAATTTTCTAACAAATTTGAACACTTCAATTTTCAGTTCATATCCTCTTGGAAAAGCCATAGGAATGAACTTTAAACCTCTATTTAATACCAAAATATTAGTATCTGATAAAATACATCCAGATAAATTAACTACATAGTCATTATTTACAACATTTAATTCAGTACCACTTGCCTTTTCTGTATGAACGGTAACTGGGGTTATATTCTTATATACTTGTTTGTATTCTACCATCACTAATACCTTGCGAAGTTATATCAAGAAAGTTTACTTTGTCACCTTTCTGTACTCCATCAAACTTGATATTATAGGGGTTTATTTGAATCTTTTGCACAAATGTATTCACTTCTTCCCATCCCCCCTCACAAATAAATATTAAATTGTCCATAAATCTATAGTAATTTATAACATGTTTCCTAAAAATTCATTACTATATACACATTTGTTTTCAAACATGCCCATGAAAACACAGTTTTGGTCTTTGGAACCTAAGAAGAGAGACCTGGTAAGCCCAGGAAGACTCCTCTTCTTCCAACGCCTCTTCACTACACGTGATGATCCCTCTTCTCCAGGTGGGAAACCTTTCAATATCAGTTTGTTCCTATGCCATAGAAGGTTCCGAGCTCAAATGTCTCAAAAATTGAGCAACTAGTGCTCTTTTCCTAAGCAGGTTATGCACAAAGTATGTTTATCTTGAGGTGGGATTTTTTTGTCCAATTTTCTGGCATTTTTTAAACTCTGTAATGCTTTATCTACTTGTATTTCTTGTACATTTTGCCAAGTATTTCTCGTACATTCTGACAAACCAAACAGCTACCTACAAAAATGCAGCAAAAACTGATTTACTCAAGCAAAAAGCCGACAGGATGCAACACCTAAAGCAATTAAAAGTGCATTAATACATTATTTTTTACTTTACTTACAATATCTTGAAAACATGTATTTCCTTAAGCTGATGATGCTTTGTAAATAGTGTTTGTTCACCATTTGCTTTGAAATGCTTTGCAAATAATGTTTGTTGATTGTTTTTCTTTTGAATTGTCAAAACAATCTCTACCCTTGTTTTGGAGCTTTTCTTCCTGGGCCTTCTCTGAAAATGGGCATTTTAGCTCCCAAATAGTATTTCCCAGTAAACAAAAGCAAATAAATAAATAAAACTTCTCCACCAAAGCAAAGTAGCCACAATAAAACTTCAAACTTCTAAGAAGTAAATTGAAAAAATTAATAAAAAAGCACTGCAGGATGTAAATGACACCAAAGGACAAATGACTACACAGTTTTACTAAGTTTTCAAAACAAAAAAAAAAAGAAAGAAAAACATAGAAAAGGTTCCTGAAAAAAATAGGCAGGTGATGTTTCTCACTGTGGACACATCTTGGCAAATGAGATGTAGAGACACAGGGAAGTACAGAATAGTAAGGTTAAAGGCATCAAGCTGACTACTCCCTGCAGCAGCAGGTTGTAGAAGTTGAAGGACTAGATCATGTACAACACAATGTTACGTGAAACTTTCTCAAATGTCTGCCCAAATTTTTATTTACTCTATCCACCTGGGAAACTGTATTTCAGGCAAATGCCCTAAATCCAAGTTTGCTATCAAGACCTGCAACATATGAGACTTGTATTCTGCAACATTCACCAAGACCATGATGATTTTTTCATAAATCCTCTCTGTGTTGTCCTCTTAGCTCAAGCAGCCACAAGGAGATCAGCAGCAATCTAGACATGCTTACTTTCCAGGTGAGCTTAACTAATTTTCCAGTCAGAGCAAAAATACCTGGTTTATCACAAAAGTTAAAAACCTTTAATACAAAGGGGCACAGAAGTTAATTCTAGCAATCGTTTGTAACTAAGCGAACTACTGCCCTCCTGATCAGGTAAATAACACTTTACTTTGAGGAAAAGTGAGGGGAAAGTCAATCTTTGTGAGACATTCCTAAGCAAAGAGGACAAGCAGAGTCCCCTCTTTGGATCATCTGATCAGAAACCTGATAAATGATCAGGTGCAAATTCACCACCTTTAATTATTTTAGAGATGATGGTTCAGTCGTACTGGTGCTTGCCTTTTTCTCCAAAGTTGTGCAATCTGGTGTATGATTATATAACTTGGGGAAGGGGATAGGGGGCAGTGCCAACTTTGTTTTTTTTTAAGAAAAAAATACTGTTTTGATAATTACTAGATGCGATAAGACTGCTTTCAATAATTCATTAGGAAGTCCAAAACATCACTATGGTGATTCTCTAGCATCTCTCCCAAGATCCTCCAGCTTGCATTGCAGTTTCTTTACTTCTTCTTATACATATTTCACTCTTTGCTGATGTGATAGAGATTCAGCCAAAGCAATTCTCGATTTTATATCCAGATCATCCTGCTTAACAACCAATATGACTGCTTTTGTAATGCTTAATTAAGATATGAGAGCTCCACAAGAAAGACTTTCAGAGATTTTCAGAGATCCATCACCTTTAGGAAACATTCTTCCAGTAGCATTATAGAGAAACAGTACTTCTGTGACACTTTCTTCTGATTGTTATCAGTTAACTAAATCATAGACTTAGACTTACTACAGTAACTCTATTACTGCAGAGTCAGGGTTCAGTATCTCAAACACTGATGGTGGTATGGTGTCACAGGAGGCCACTGTGCATCTCCACATCTTCAAACTGCTGCAATTTGTATGTTACTGGATTCTTACTGTTCAGTAATAGCGTACTTCTTATTAACTCTCATTTCTGAAATGTGTTAAAATATACTAAGAACATGGAGGACTAGAGTTCCAAGTGCAAGTGCTTTAATAAATCTAAAGCACTAATACATGTCCAAAATGCACTCAGAAGAGTTGAAAAAAATATCACCATAATCTGGAACAAACAGCACTACTTAAGAAAGTACGGTTGTATAACCTTGACATAACAATAGATGTTCAAATGATCATTGCTGCAGTAGCCTTAGCTATATGGAGTTAAATCCTGCCAAGCATATAACAGACAGCCAGCTTCAAAGCATCTCCCAAAGGCTCAAACTGTCAGGCAGCGCCAGCTGAGCTGACTAAAAGATAAGTTTGTGTGCCAAGGCCTTCACAGCCTTTCTACCAGCAGAGTGATGAAGGCTGGCCACTGAAAGGATAATGTTAGGAAGAACAAAAAATAAATAACCACATTGTAGCATAAACAGCATAAAAAATACAAAAAAAACACAAGGAAGATGGAGGAAGGGAGTGGCTACTGCTGCAGGTATTATTCAAACATCCACTGTAAGTTTAATTCCACAACTGTACTATGTTTACCATATTGATCACTGCTGCAGTAGCTGTAGCTGGGTTCCTATCACATCATCGAACTGTGTAATCGATCTTCCCCTCACAGGACCCATGGTCTATATGGTAGATTATCCTAGCTTACTACATTTAGGAGGTAGAAGGAAAAAAGTCAGGAACTATCTAGAGACTGGTCCTTGCAAAGCCTCATCTAGATCTATAGAAGGAACCAAGCTTACAGTGCTCTGTAAAAGCATATACAGAAAGCCACAGATGAAGCCAAGAGCCTGGTAGAGTGGGCCATGAACCTGACTGGTTTGTTGTAGTAAGTATAACAAAAGGCAATAACCTTTAAATAACCATTTTGAAATAGTCTGTTTTGGTACAGGTTCTTCCTTCTTCATACCTTCACATGAAATGAACAACTGATCTGAAAATCTGGAAGATTTAATTCTGCCAAGTCATTACCGGAATTTTCTGTGGACATCCAAGGCATGGAGTATCCTTTCTTCCTTATTTTTGGGTCCAGGAAAAAAAACAGGGAGATGAACAGTAAATTTGAATACCACTTTAGGTGTAAAAGAAGAACTGGTTCTCTATGAAACTCCGTTCCTGTAGAAAATGAATTAGGGTTGACTCATCTTAAGAGCTTACAACTCAGATACTCTTCTTGCACAGCCTAGAGTAATCAGTAAAACTGTGTTTTCCATGTTACAAACCTTAAGTCAGCCAGGTTAGCTGGTTCAAATGGAGCAAGTGTTAGCTTCTCTAACAGAAAGTTAAGATTCCATGAAGGAGCCACCGGTTTTCTTAGAGGTCCTCTTATGCCCTTTCAAAAACATTTTGACATGACACTGCATTGTAAGGGGAGGATCCATGAGCAGACATGCTGAAGTGGCCAATAAATGAACCTAACAGAGGAGTAAGAAGGGCCACAGGACAGTGGTTCTATCACTTCCCGGGACAGCAAGTGATGAAGTGCAGGTAGAAATAAAAGAGTCTAGCCTAGAGGATGAAGAGTTACCCCCTGGTAAGGAGGAATTTCCTCCCACTGCCATCTGTAACCCTGACCTTCAGAACCTATTTGTCTGGAACTACCTGTTGCCAAACAGAAAAGTGGAGATTCAGACTTTCTGGAAGACAAAAGGGACTGCCAGGGTGGGAGGGGGGAACAAAGTCTCTTGTCCTTGGATTTGTGAGTTTCCGGAATTCTTCATGGATCCCCATTTCTTCTTAAAAATCTTTTTACTTGCATTTTATTGAGACTATTTATTTTGTTTCTTACCAAAATTAAATGAGGAGTTAGAGAATCCCTTGGAAAATTTGGAAAGGGAGGGCTAAAAAATCTTAAAGATTCCATGTATCAGCTTACCCCTTCATCACACTTCTTGATCACCTCTGCTTGTGATAGTGCTCAAATATCTCAATCTAACGATTTAAAATATCATTTTTATCATCATCTGAGAGCCTCTGAGTAGGCAGCCACATAAACCTCCTCAAAACAGTACCAGTGGCCATAGTCCCTGAAGAAGACTTATCAACGGAGTTATACATGCATACACACTGTTTACAAAGAGTATTAACTTGCACAATAGAAGAAATTAAATTACTTAATGCAGATTTTTCCCTCACAAGAAGTAACTGCTGACAAAGCACTCTTCATACTTTCATTACTAGTCAGGACAAATCAACACATGAGCCTGAAAAATCAAAGTTAGAGAAGCTGCATACACTTTTACCCATACTTATCAATAATCCTCCCATCCTTATCAATAGAATGATTGGAATTAACCAAGGGTTTGGCAGGAGAAGGATTAACTAAAGCTATAGCCTCTGGATCAGATTTGGGAGGAGTATACATGTAAAAATTTAAAATATTGAGAAACGTTATACATCCTGTCTTTTTAGGAGAAGGTGGCTGACTGTCAGGAAAACTGCTAGCAGTAAAACACACATCCTTTAAGGCAGAGAAAAATGGAAGAATGGGTGCTGGCTCTGGAAATTTCTTCTGTAAACAGCTCAGAGAATATTCTGAGGAACTGAGAAACATCAGTGTTCTCACACTGAAAACAATGGCACATTCTAGAAATAGTCTCAGAGATAGAGATGACCCCCCCCCCCCCCCCCCAGGAGCCTGTAATCTAAGAAAACCCTGTATCGGTCCCTTCATCCTCCTGCCCAGATTCAGAATCTTGAATCTCTTCAGGAAAGGAAGTTTCCCCTAACACTCTTTCTTTTACCAGACATTACCTTGCAAGAAGGATCAACAGCCTAAATTAAACCCCGAGTCAAACCCAATACACTACTCCTGTCTATGGAAATTTGAGGAGGAGTAGATACATCTATAGTTTTCTGTTTCTTTTGACAAGAAAAATGGGGCCAACAGTGTTATGAACAGCAGCAACAGCTTCCCTAGGGAAGGGAAGAACATTCTGTCAAAACAGGGAGGCCTGCTCTGTTCTCTCTCTCAGGAACAACAACAGTGGCTCTCCCTTGCCCGCTGAAGGGACCCCAACAGCCACAGAAGATGTGTCTAACCCCCAGGCCATAGGGGCTGTAGTTGCTACACCAGAGGGATTCAAGGTAAAAAAAAATATGAGTGGTCTAAAGTACAACAAACAGCCACAGCAGAGTTACTACCTGTGGCTGAGGCAAATTGCAAGCCTGCAGTTGTGACAAAGGCTGTTTGTTTAACATTTTCCTTTTGTGGCTGGAAGGACCATTCAACAATTTGTTCCATGGTCAAGCTAAAAATGGTGCATCTTTCCGGGGGAAAACAAGCAGCAAGGGCTTGCAAAATTGAAAAGTCTTTAAAAGTCACTTTCCCTCAGACAAACACAGTAAAAACCACTTTAAAACACTTTGCCAGCACCTCAAAGTAAAATAAACATAACTTTTCCACAGAAAATATGTTTTCAGTTATTTTTAATGACTTTTAAACTGACAGGAAAAAGGAACGCTTCTGTTTAAAAGTATAGTACACTCTTGTGACGGCCCACTAAAACACAAACTCCTAGCTTTAAAATAGTTTCCTGAAGAGGAAAGAATAAATAACAAGAATAGCTATTTAATGGAAGTTTTTTTCTCCAAAGTGAACTTACCTCCCCACCAAAGGAATCGCATAAGCAAACCATCGATCCTATACAGCCTCAAAGGAGCATACTCTTTGGTGGTAGTAAAGCTCTGAAGGGCTTGGTGCCCAAATTTGTCTTTTAGTTAGTTCATCTTGAGCTGCCTAACAGTTTGGGTGCATGGAAGGTGATATGAAGCTTTAGCAGCTGGCCATCTGTTATATTCTTGGTAAAGTATAACTCCCATATCTACTGCAGCTGTAATATGATGAACACATTACAGTGCTATACCAGATATTTGCAAAATAACTTCAGAATAACACGGATTTGTTTGTAGAAAAAAAAACATCAATCTTCTCATTCACTACAATTTAAAATATGGCTAAAGGTGTATTCTTTAAACAAATAAACTAAAACCATAGTTTATCTGTGCCTACTTCTGCAACAGCAAACCCTTGCACATTAATGAGGTGGATTTGCACAGTATTCATTAAGAAAATGCATTATATGAAAACTGCACTGCCACTTTCTGCAAGTACACGTCTTGTTTTCTCTGCTACATCCAACCACACTGATTCCCACAGGACTGACAAAAGAAAATTTATTATCATACATTTAAACTGGGAAAATAAGGTTCATACAGATTGTGCATCAGACCTGCTCTGTGCCTAAAACTAATCTTATTACATTACATACTTCCTTTCATTTTATTCCACCAGATCCTCAAAACATAGAAAGAAAACAGTTGTTTTAAAGTAACACCAAATTAAGTTCACTGCAGTTTATGGGTTGGTGTTAATACACAATTCAAACACCCAACATCAAAGGGCTGAAGATTTTAATTACATTGTATCTATTTAATGTGCTGAGCTATAGTGTGAGCTTGTTTCCACTGCTGAAACATTGGTTACTCACTGTTCATCTCTCTTCCCAGAGCTGCTCTGTAGATGCTGAATTATTTATGTCAGTAATAGGATGTGAGGGGGAAGGTGATGTTTATCGTGAGATATCAAAACACTTACTATAGTGCTGTAATCACATACTGATGTCACACAGTGAAACACACAAAGGTTCTTCTTATTCAGCAGCGAAAATGTGACAAAGACTATTTTAAAGTACATATTCTCAAAGTATTCTCAACTGCCAAGTGAGATCATAAAGCATTAAAGGGTTATGCGCTACCAAACAAACTAGGTGCCTTCAAATGTGTCAAATCTGATAATGTGAGAAAAAGAAGCATATTACTGAAAGTTAACAGAAAATGCCATTTTTTACAGCCTTTCTCAGGTATAATGGAACTTTTCTGGTTTAATAGCTAAACATTAATTGCTACAATGACCTCAACAAAGCTATTTTTTTAGTTCTTCTACAATGCAGTAAATCAAACACAAGTACAACTATACACACACAAAAACTGTACAAAGTAAAATCTATGAAACAACTTCATTGAAATGGGTTTCTCTGTAATCTGCTTCATCTTCATGCTGGAGCCAATACCTCTCTTTTTCATCTCAGCTTCAGACTAAACTATATGGACAGGTCACTGAAGATTACAACAGTTTTAAATTTCTGTCATTAAACATATATTCTGCAGAAGAATACCATCTGCCACTAACTGCTACATCTTCTGTCAGGATTCAATCAGTTCTTAAATGCTGACTCCAAAACAGAAGAAGCAACTTTACTTTACTCTTCCTTCTCCATAGGATAAGCATCACTGTTTCACCCAACTCAACTAAACTGGTTCCTTTTCCTCGGGTAAGACAAAGATAGGGTTTTGTCTGCCTGTTTTTAAATTACATTTTATTAGTATCCTCCTCTTGCCAACACTGGTTCCTCTTTTAAATTTGTAAGTCGCTTCAAATTTTGCCTTCTCTACCCCCAAAATAAACACTGTTAACTACATCCCACAAGCTAAACACAACTGCAATAAGCAAACTGATGATACTGTTTCAATCTTTTGAAATATTTACAAGAATTCCATACAACATTTTCTAAATGATTATGCTATTTCCCTTAAGGAACCTCATGACAACCTTCTATCCTAAAGTGCCAGACTTAACAGTATTTCTGCCTGCCAGCAATCATCAAAGCTAATTCTAACCAAGGCTCTCTGCCTCTTATGTCCAGAATCCAGGACAAAACCCTAAAACAATCAGGGACAAAAGGTTCAAATCGGGAGCACTTTTTAAATGTTGATACTAACTACCGACTTAGAAACTTGACATACTAAGATCTTGAACTAGCAAGCGTTTTCTAAATTAAAACAAGTCTGTAATTGTAATGAATGCCCTTACTTACCAAATACAATCCACCACCTTTTTTCAAAAATTCATCAGTTTTAGGATGGAAGCGCAACAATCAAGAGTCAGAATCAGGTAGTCTTGAGAGGTACAGTACTAAACTGCTTGATTATGAGTAACTACAGCCCCCATCTACCTAATGAGGTTAGGAATTTACAGGGAAGAAGACTACTGCAGACCGTCAATACTTCAGAAGCTGGTGTAAAGCTAGGCTTAAGATGGGCAAGAATTTAGCACATAAGGGTTAAGACTAACTGCAAGTTACAGCTGGCAAATTCAGAGAATGGGACTGTAAATCCACTAGAAATCCTCGCCATTATCCACTTGTCCTGTTTGATTTTCAGACATCCAAGAAGCTGGAGAAAGAGATATGATGCTGCTCCCCTTACCTCAAAGGCTGGACTGCTGATCCTCTCAAAAGGAGGACCACAGCTCCCCTTTTGTGGTTAATTATCACAACCTCTGGGTGGGTGACCATTCTGGAAGTTACCACAAAACTACTGTATCCTACCACATATTTTAATTCTGTTGCTGTTTGGGATGCCTGATAAAAGCAGACTTGGGCTTGAATGCATCTTTGAGAAGGAGGGTTGAGGGGTCTCAAACCTGATAAAAACAGCAGTTAAGAATTCTCCCTGTCTTCTCATTCTCCAGGTGAGTTCATACTGTTATGACAACTGTAAATTCATCAAAGGTCAACTTAGTATCTTTGACAAAGTCTGTTATTCAGCTCTAGGTATGAAGGCATACAATTAAGCTGGTGCCTACAGCTTGAGCAAAGCCCTCAGCAGAGTTGTAAGCAAGCCTCTTACATAGGTTCAAAATAGAGAACATGGCTACCAACTGTGACTGCAACATTTTCTTTAACTGCCTATCTGGGCAACCTGAACAATGACTGTTGGATTTCATCTGAAAAGTCTCACTGAAACCTTACTATGTAGGACATAAAGTTCAATTTCTCACAGAAAAGGTGGAAGATGCATAAACCCACTTCTCAAACATGTCTAAATCTATGGACTCCTTAACAAGAGGATAAGCAGACGGACTCTTGGACAAAGAAGACTTTTTAAGGGCAGATACTGTCACAACTTATTTAGGTCTTAGGATCTCTGATTAACAACTCAAGTCCTTAGATGCCAGAGGATCATGTAGCTCAGTGTGTGAGATATACCTTTAAGAAACTTTACAGTGAGTCAGCACATGCATATAAGTACTGAGCACGTGCAAAGCAACAGTGCCATTTTGAGTGAGCAGCCAGAGTGAGAACAAGCAAGTATGTGGTCAGTCAGTTTTTTAGATAGTTTAAGTTTTGATACAAAAATTAATACAGGAAATTACACAGTCAAAAATAACAGAGTTATTACAAAATTGTATGCGACATAAAATAACAGGACTGTATAAGATGCATAACTATAGATTTCTGTACCATTGTGAGATAATAAGCATTTAATTTTATGGGAAAGTAGACAGCATACAATATTTAGAGAGAGAAAGAGTAGGTAGATTATAAGAGGTAAGAAGAACAGGATGGTGTAGAGTTAGGTAGAGTTTAGTGAAGATAAGTTTGAGGGCAGTGTGATTAGATTGAGTAGTTTAGGAGGGATGGGAGCAGTATTTGTATACAACAAACTACTTAAATGAGTACCCAAGCCTGAACATCTTAATGTACATAAGAAGAGAGACAGATCTTGTAGAGTTTTCCTTATGATAGCTGCCACAATTTCAGGATTGACCACGCCACAGATGTAACTATTATAAACACTCTGTTAACAGGCAGAACTAATCAGGATGTTGTCTGGGTGATCAAAGATACATACTGAAGAGTTTTCTGTGGATAGAAAGCTGAATCAGTGCAATATTCAACTTTCTGCATCATCACCTTCAAGATGTGCTCAAATTTGGGGTCACCAGGGAAAGGAGCGAGTCTGCACTCTCTATTGTAGACATCTGGATTGGAAGACTCCACAGAAGAACCAATATATTTCTTATTGCGCCTATATTTGCTGCCAGCATTAGATGATGAATCTGAGGAGATTGAGAGAAAATGGTGATACTCAGAATTCAATGAGAGACACTGCAAAATGTTTGTGGAACCTCTGTCCTGCCAATCAACAACTGAAACAGCTCTAATGGGTGAATTCAGAGCATGGACAGATGCCAAGGAAGGCATGGGCAGAAGTACCTGTATCAAGAATGTTGATTCTAGCTTTTACATTGTACTTCATACAGAGGGTACTGGCACTACCCACTGGAAGACAAACACCACAGTGGTTGTCATCAGTACAAAACTCAACCTCCAACACTAGACAAACTATGATTATATCAATGCCAAGTTCATCAATAACGCTTCTTGATGTCAAAGATGAACATGTTGAGGGCTGTGGCTCATAAGGGCAAACAGCAGTACACATCAGACAATAACAAAACAGGTACCATATGGGTCAAGGTGGGCCTCCTAGGTACTGGCACTATTAAAATGTGGGTCAGTAAGGAAAACCAGGACTATCTGTCTGAAAAAGGAATGGCGCATAAAAAGCCCTTATTTATTCTAAAGCCAAAGAGGTTGAAGAAGCAGGCATCTTGATCAGGCTCTGATAAACAGGATTTTACATTGCAAACCATACAGACACACTCCCAATTGCAAACATTATACGTCACCTATAATCTACCCAATCTTTCTCATTCAAACATTACATAGCTCACTTAAGTCCTGCTGCCTTTTAAACCTCATTCTTCCCTTATATGTATTGTTCCCACAATTCCCATTTTTTCTTATATAGTTTGCGCCTAACCTTTTCTAAAGATCTCAGTTCCAGTTGTTTTATCTCTGTTACTATATTCACTTCTTCCAGTAAAGTTGGTTTAGATTTTGATTTCCACTATTTTGTGATTGCTTTTTTGGCAGCTAGCATTACTACACACAGCAAGGCCTTACCATGTCTAGGCAATTCCAATTCTGTGCCATAGCTTAGAAAAATCATCTCCCTCGTCAGATCAATCTGCTCACCCAGCATCTCCAACAGTGCATCCTTCAAGGATTCCTTAAAGTCTGCCAACTCACCGCACTCTCAGAAAAAGAAGCTATGTACTTACCATAATGTTCCATCTGTGCTGCTGATCTTCATTTATCCCTGTAGTATGGGCCTATGTTCTGACTGTCGGAACTGACTCGGCTGTTGTAACAGCTCGTGAGAACCAAAAACTCTTGAGATAAGTCACTACCCAGAATGCCCTCTCCAGATTACCTCAGATCGAGTTTGCAGCTATAACAGAAGACAAGAAAAATAGCCCTATTCCAAAGGAAGAGGCTATGTCCAAGGTCATATATGAAATAACAAATAACCAGGACTAAAGTCCGGTCCTCCAAGGAGTATGAAGGAGGGGAAGGAGGGTGGGATGTAAAGGATAAATGAAGATCGACAACACAGATGGAATGTTATGGTAAGTACATAACTTCTTTATCTAATGTTGTCAATCTTCATTCATCCTTGACGTATGGGAAGCATCTTTGGAGGTCTTATGGAAGGATATTCCTGAACACCATAGAGCCAAAGGACACTCTTTGACTGAAGACCATATCCAATTTGTAATGAGTTTATAAAGGCATGTAAAGTAGTCCAAGTAGATGCTGCATGTATTTTATCCATGGAAGCCTTTGAGTGAAAAGCAGCAGATGTGCCTATTGCCCTTATAGAATGCACTCTCACTGGTGCTGATAATTGGAGGTTTTTCTTATTATAGATGAAAGTTGTACATTCCCTTAACCACTTAGATAAAGTGACCTTTGAAACTGGTTTACAAATGGATGGACCTGAAAAGGAGACAAATAATGGGTCTGACTTCCTAAAAATCTGTAGTTCTGTTGAGATAAAAACGCAATTGCCTATGAACTTCTAGTAAGTGTAAACAATATTCTCCCTTATAAGAAAAATTAGGGAAGACTGGTAAAATCAATAGATTGATTAATGTTAGTTTCTGATACTACTTTAAGAAGAAGGAATGGGTTGGTTCTTAATGAAACCCTGTCCTTATATGAAAAATCAAATACAGAGGTTTTGAGGATAACACTTGAATCTCTAATTTTTTTCTGGCAGATATAACAGCTAGCAGCAAAATTGGTTCTCCATAGAAGGAACTTCAAGTCACAAGTAGCTGCTGGCTCAAAAGGGGAATGGACCAAAGACTGCAGAACCATAACAGGACCCAAGGAATGAGAGGATCCTTAAAAGGTGATTTTAACATCAAGGTGCTTTTCATAAAAACTTTACACAATCTATGTGAAATTTAACAAATGATCTTCAAAGCTGTCATGGAAGTTGAAATAGCAGCTAGTTGGACTTTAACAGCAGAAGAAGAAGTTCCCTGTTCGAAAAGCGTAACTAAAAATTCCACCACCTTTTCAACCAGTGCAGAGAAGGGATCAATGCCATTATCACATGCCCAAATAGAAAATCTTTTCCACTTACTGTGGTAAAGTTTCCTGGTGGAAGGCTTGTGGGAAACCAACAAAATGTTTGGACTGGAAAGTATAGGTTATTTTGTCTGACGATCAATGGAATTGGAGGAACCAAGCTGTAAGCTTGAGGTTTAGTAGATTGGGGTGGACTAGTCCTTGAAGATGGGATAGGAGGTCTGGACATGGGTCCAGAGTCCATGGATGGTCAATAAGATGAGGCCAGAGAAGGGAAACCAGACTTGTCAAGGTCAGAAGGGAGCAATTAGGATCACCTTGTTCTTCAACCTGATGGATTTCTTCAAGAAATTAAGTATTAGTGGAATGGGATGAAAGGCACAGAGCAGTCCCAAGGGCCATTCATGAAGGACACCGTCTCTCGGGGACTCCCCCTGAGGGGGAATTAGGGTGAAGTAGCTGCTGCACTTGTTGTTCAGGAGTGATGCAAACAGATCACAGCAAGGCTGGCTCCAGTGAAGGAAAATCTCCTTTACCACTCTGGGATTGAGAGACCACTCATGAGGCAAGAATATGCATCTGCTCAGCTTGTTCGCTATCACGTTAGAACTCCCCAGGATGTAAGATGGCATCAGAAAACAGTTTGAAGGGATTGCCCATTGCCACACTCTGACAGCTTCTCAACACAGGGGGTAAGACTTGGTTCCAACCTGTTTGTTGATGTACCAGACAAGTGACATATTGTCTGATTGAATTACAATTGTTCCCAGAGGGAGGGCAGACAGAAAGGTATATGGCTTTGGGCTGGGGTGAAACAAAGGCTTGGCCTAAGAGAATCTCCTCTGATTCTTTCCACCAAGAAAAGTCTTTCTTGCAACAGCTGGCGATCCGGATGAGATGCGTCAGGGGTTGAGTGAGGATGGACCACTGGAAGGCTAGAAGCCACTACAAAGTCTCATGCAAAATCTTGCTAGTGAGACCAGAGTCATGGCTGCTGCCACGGATCCTAGAGCCTGTAGAACTAATACAGCGGGTACCTTGTCGCTGCAGTGAATAGGTTCCACCTGGGACCTTATCTTCTGCAATCTGTGAAGAGGAAGGGAAGCTATACAAGAGGTGGTATTCAGGTGAGTTCCTATACACTCCAGTTCTTGAGTTGGACTTAGTTGGGATTTCATGTAATTCACCACAATACCTAGATGAGCACAAGTATGTAGAATAAAATCACTTGTCTGCTCTAGTAGATGCCTGCTGGGAGTGGTGACGAGCCAGTCGTCTAAATATGAAAACACTCGGAATTTGTGCAGTCTCAAGTGAGCTGCTACTGCTCCCATACACTTGGTGAACAATCTGGGGGCTGTGGTGAGACTGAAAGGCAGAGCTCTGAACTGATAGTGAATGTCTGCTAGCCGGAAGCGGGGCAACCTTCTGCAGAGCTTGCCCATTTTTATGTGGTAATATGCATCCTGAAAGCATATTGAGCACGTCAAATAATCTTTCCCTAAGAAGGATGGAATAGACTGAAATGTGGCCATTCAGAATTTTGTCTGCTGAACAAACATGTTCAAAAGGTTGAGATCCAAAATTGGTCTCCAGTCCCCTTTCTTTTTTGGCACCAAAAAGAACCTCGAGTAGAATCCAGATCCTATCTGGTCTGGTGGGACTTCCTGGATGACTCTTTTTTTTTCTAGCAGCGTTTGAATTTCCAGAGCTGCCTGATCCCTCTGACTGGGTGGAACATCTGGGATTCTTCTTCCTGTTCTTAATGTGGGAATGAAGGGAATGTAGTATCCTCTGGAAATGATCCGTCTCACCCAAGTGTCTGTGATTATTTGTTGCCATTCTAGTAAGTGCAAAGATAATCTTCCCCTGACTGCCTCCAGACTCAAACAATTGGGCCTCCCTTCAGGAGCACTGGTAGGGTTTCCTTGAGAAAGAAGCTCTGGAACCCTGATCTTGCGGGCCACTTCTGCCGCAAGGTCGGCATCTTCCACTGGAGCTCCCCCCTCTGCCCTGAGGGGAGCCATTGCCACATGTGTCTTGAAAAAGCACTTGAGATTTCTTGAACCACATTTTTCTGCTCCTCTGGTTCCTGGAGTAGGACTGCTGGAGACCAGAGAAACATACGCCCACTGCAGACAGGGTCTTTCCATCCTTTTCACACTGGCTAAGGTCTCTCTGACTTTGGGGCCAAATAGGGACAATACGTCAAAGGGCACATTGATGAAATAAGATTTAAATGGCTCCAAAAACCCACACAAGTGCAACCAGTTGTGTCTCCTTATAGCAACACCAGAATCCACTGCCTAGTCATCCATTTGGCTGCATGTGCAATGAGCCTCATGCACGAACTGGAAACAGACTCCAGGACAGCCAACTGGGAGGCTACTTTATCTGTACCCCCTCACACACAGCTCTTGCAAGGGTAACTAACAGCTCTTTGACCAGATTCCTTTGCAGTCTAATAAAATGTGCTATTAAATTCAAAGACCATAAGGCAAAGGTCGAAGAAGCGAATATCCGCTTCCCAAACCTGTCCCATCTCCCTGGACTCTCAGGTAGGGGAATGAACAGTGGACCTCTTTTCTGCAAGTTCCCTCTTTATGACCGTCACAGCCACCATGGCATCTACCACTAATCCCATGGCCTAAAAAGTACAGTTTTGTACCTACCATAAATGTAGATGTTCGAGTGTATTCACTGCTGCAGTCATTACACTTGGGTTATCCTGCAGTCAAGCGGTCCCGCAGTCGGCCAGAGTTCCAAAGTCTTGGTCCGGCGTCGGTTGCTGTCGCTTCTTCCCTGACGTCAGTGCGCCAGGGGTATATAAGAAGCAGCCGATGCCATTTTCTTCAGTTTTTCTTGCCCCAGATGTCAGGTGCCCCCAAAAGGATAGGCAATACATATTGCTTACAAAACATACATAAGGTAAAAACATAACCTTTAGTAGTCAGCAAATACACCACATAAAAAGTATAGCATAGAAAGATGTAGATAAGACCCAGTTAAAAAGGAGGGGAAGGTGGGTGGGTAACCAGGGCTGCAGCAGTGAAGACACTCGAACATCTACATTTATGATAGGTACAAAACTGTACTATGTTCATCATGTTTCACTGCTGCAATCATTACACTTGGGAAGAATCCCAAAGCTGAGCCATGGTGGCTGGTTCTAGAGAGGATCTGGTGTGGCTATGAGACCCTGCAGCATTGCAGTGGCAAAGCCAGCTCTGGATCTGGAGTAAAGAGGCAAGTGGTAATGCTTGGTAAAAGTGTGCACTGAACTCCAAGTTGCAGCTTCCAAAATGTCCTTGGTAGGTACTTCTCTAAGATAGGCAGTAGAAATTGCAGTTGCCCTGGTGGAATGTGGTCTAAGGTTAGATGGTACAGGCTTCCCATGCTGTGTGTAGCAGAACCGGACACAGTGTCCTACCCACTTTGAAATGGTCTGCTTTGAAATAGCCTTTCCCTGTGATCTTGCAGCATAGGATACAAACAATTGCTCAGTTTTCCTAAAAGCTTTTGTTTTTGTCCAAGTAGAAGAGTAATTGTCTGTGTATGTCCAAGGAATGTAGAATTCTCTCCCCTTTATTCTGGGAGTTTGGATAAAATGTTGGCAAGTGAATAGTTTGGTTGAGAGCCACACTGGATACCACCTTAGGCATAAATGAAGGGTTTGTTCTTAAGGAAACCCTGTCTTGGTGAAAAATGATGAAGAGCTCCATTGCCATTAGTGCCTGTAGTTCTGAGACTCTTTGTGCTGAGGTTATTGCCAGTAGCAGGGCAGTTTTCCATGATATATATTTTATTTCTGCTGTATTGGCTGGCTCAAAAGGAGGTAAAGTGAGTTTTTCCAAAACAAAATTGAGGTCCCAAGTAGGTGTTGGTGCTCTCCAGGGCGGTCTTATGTTTTTTGCCCCTCTGAGGTACTGCTTTAGCAATGGATGAGAGAAAATAGGAGGATCTGTGTTGTAATGAGCCGAGATGGCAGAAGCGTGGATCTTAATGAATGAGAAGGATAGTCCTTTGTCCAGCATCTCAGTTAAGTATTGTAGCATCCGAGGTATGTTAGGGACAAGAGGGTCAAGGCTTTGAGCGTGGTTCCAGGCACAGAATCTCTTCCACTTTTCTGAATAAGATTTCCTGGTGCTAGGCCTTCTGGCTTGCAAAATGACATCCATAACAGCTTTTGAGGGAGGTGTTGCCTGTTTGGCTAATGAATCTGCCATGCAGACAGGGATAAGGTTTTGAGCTGACTGTGTAGGATCTGATTGTTTTGTTGAGTCAGAAGGTGTGGAATCTGAGGCAAAATCCAAGGTGGGCCTCAAGCTAAGTTCTTTAAGATTGGGTACCAATGTTGGCGTGGCCAGTCTGGAGCAATCAGAATCATCTGTGGTTTTTCTTGTCTGGCTTTTAGGAGAACCTTCGAAAGGAGAGGCAGAGGAGGGAAGGCATAAACGTGTAGGCTTTACCAGCTGAATGAAAGAGCCTCCACTTTCCATGCTTGTGTGTGATAAGTCCTTGTGCAGAATTTTTGTAGCTGGCAGTTCTCTGAAGGGTTAATATTTTGAATTTACTACTTTCACAGACTGGTTGATAAAGGAAAGATCTAGAAGTGGTCTCCACGACAGCTCATTCTTTGACACCAGACACATTTTGGAGTAGAAGCCTTACTCCCTTTGGTTCAAAAGCAGTGATAGCATGACTCCTAGGGTAAGCATATATTGAAGAACCGGATAAAAAATATCAGTTTGCTTTGAAGGGTAGAGAGGAATTCCCCTGAAAGGAGGTTTGTGTATCCTGTAACCTTCCTAAATCAGTATTAGTACCAAAGTGTCTGAAACAATGTGCTGCCAAAGGAAAATAGTGAGCAAGAGTCTTCGGAACAGACATAGAGATACAGGGACAGGATGGGAGGGGGGTGAAGGAATATGGCATAGTCATTCTGAAGGCATAACCTTTTTTTTTTTTTTTTTTTTAAAGGATTTTTATTGTTACCCTCCAGCAATATCTTTTTTGTTTCCTGTTTTCCACAAGATGGCAGGGATTAATGATTTTGTTGTCTTAAATAAAAAAAAAGAGAGGGTTTCTATGACTTATAATGTGGGGCTTGAAAACTCCTAGTTGTTCTTCTTTCGGCTTTTCCTGGTTAGGGGTCACCACAGCGGAACTTTGGTCCGCTAATGACTGGCAGTAGATTTTTTTCGGTGCCGGGGTGCCAGCTTGACACCCAGCCTTCAAAGAAGGCACGCCCATTCATGCATGTCTTTCGAACTCCACTCGACCACGGGGAGGACATGCAGACTCCACACAGAAGGCGCTCCAGCCAAGAATCGAACAGGAGAACCTCTTGCTGTGAGGCAACAACACTAGCGCTGCATCACCGTGGCTTTCTGACTTGAAAACTCCTAGTAAGTCCCTGAATTAATTTTCTGTCATCAAACTGCTTCAATAGCCTGAGTACCAGCAGAACCAGTCAAAACTTCCTTGTCTAAGGTAGAGTTTGAAATGTCACAGTTAACCTCATCAGAAAACTTTTGCATACATACCTAGACATATCGTCTCAAAACAGTAGCAGTGGTAATGAACCTAAATCAGTATCTATGCAATCATATGCTCTCTTAGAAGAATGTTTAAACACCAGAGATAGGTACGAAATTGTAGAATTTAGACAGGACCTACCTTTTGAAAAAAGTCTGGCAGAGCAATTGACAGAATAAACTGGAAGAAGGAAATTCGGTACTTACGTATTATAGCAACTACAGTTGGTACCCCGTGTAGTTCCTGATGTTATCGACAACTGACTTTATTCTGAACTAAAAAGGGGTATCAGAAGTCCCAATATAGCTTTGCATCATCGTGTTTCTGAAAGAGGAGCTGCAATAATGGGCAAATTCCTCTTCCCTAGTAGCATCGTTTACCGCCATAACTTAATGCGAAATGAAATGAACTGTTCTGCCATGTATTTTACAGAAACTGAAGTGTTGAAACTGTTTTGTTTGCAGCGTATTTCAGTAAATTATTGATGGTTTACATTGTTACCATTGTGCTTCTACCTTTATATTAATGTTTCGTTGGCCAACCTGTTTAGGAACACTATCCAAAGTTAAATTAAGGTTATCCACCTCTTTTCAGAACTGCATATTGCCAAACCACCACTTTGAAAATCATGAATTCAATACACTCTTTACTGATTAGGAAGTGCTACGTTTATCTGTTGTAGAAATATCTATGATTTACTTTTTACATTTAACTGTTGTTTGCATTTCATGTCACAGCGCTAAACGATGATACCCAGGAAGATACATTTCTGGGTTACTCCTGGTCCTGTATTAGAAGCAATGGGATAAAAACAGTAATTTGGAGTTCACATATCCCATGTCACCATAACATGAAGTAGTTTCAGTCTGACTTTACCAGTTAGGGCAACTTCCAAATGTGGTTGCGATAATACGTAAGTACCGGAAATTCTCTTATGAAATTTATCTAACATCTTAACTTTTTCTCCACATAGGAAGGGCTGGTACAAGTGTTCTGCAATTTTTGGGGACTAAAGGCCGACAGTCAAGGTTATTGCAAGCAAGGCAGGGGTGTCCTCTTTCCCCTTTGTTGTTTGCATTATATTTAGAACCACTGGCAAAGAAATAAGGGACTCAGAAATTCAATGATATAATTGGTATGGCATTCAAGAAATTTTAGCTCTGTTTGCAGATGATGATATTTTATACATGACACTGCGGTGATGGTGCTGCGGTAGCGTTGTCGCCTCACAGTAAGACGTTGTCCTGTTCGATTTTCAGCTAGAGCATCTTCTGTGTGGAAACATGCATGAATGGGTGTACCTTCGTTGAAGGTTGTGCGTCAGGGCCAGCAACTCGGCATGTAAAAATCTACTGCCAATCATTAGGAGTTCTGCAAAGCCGAAAGACACAACAACTGGCAAAGAAATAAGGGACTCAGAAATTCAATGATATAATTGGTATGGCAGTCAAGAAACATTGGCTCTATTTGCAGATGATATTATTTTATACATGACAAACCCAGAAAAAGACATTACAGTTTTGGGGAACATTTTAAGACCGTTTCATATCTTTTCAGGATACAAAATTAATGAAGCTAAAACAAATGCGATAGCAGTAAATTATGCACCCACACATGAACTGGTCCAATAATATCCATATTTATTGGGACATGATAAAATGAAGTATTTAGGAGTATGGATTAGAACTGATTTTGCTGTGGCAGCTACGGATATGTAGAAAGAGACTAAACAGAAGACAATACAAAAATTGAGAAACTGGAGGCTTTGTTATATGGATATGGATAGTAAGATACACCCAATTAAAATGTTTTTAGTTCCTTTAATCTTATACACAGGTCAGGCATATTTTTATCAACCAGAGGAGAAGCTGTGGATAGCAATTGAAAAAGAGCTGAAGGATTTTATCTGGGAAGGGAATATGGCTAGATAAGCTGATTCTTCCAATAGAACAGGGTAGACTAGGATTACCCAATTTGAAGGGGTAAAGTAGAGCAACACAGTTAAGGCTCTTGTACATAGCACAAGCAGAAAACTCTAGCTGTTCGATTTTCAGCTAGAGCATCTTCTGTGTGGAAACATGCATGAATGGGTGTACCTTCGTTGAAGGTTGTGCGTCAGGGCCGGCAACTCGGCATGTAAAAATCTACTGCCAATCATTAGCGGACCGGAGTTCCGCTGTGGCGACCCCTAACCAGGAAAAGCCGAAAGACACAACAACTGGCAAAGAAATAAGGGACTCAGAAATTCAATGATATAATTGGTATGGCAGTCAAGAAACATTGGCTCTATTTGCAGATGATATTATTTTATACATGACAAACCCAGAAAAAGACATTACAGTTTTGGGGAACATTTTAAGACCGTTTCATATCTTTTCAGGATACAAAATTAATGAAGCTAAAACAAATGCGATAGCAGTAAATTATGCACCCACACATGAACTGGTCCAATAATATCCATATTTATTGGGACATGATAAAATGAAGTATTTAGGAGTATGGATTAGAACTGATTTTGCTGTGGCAGCTACGGATATGTAGAAAGAGACTAAACAGAAGACAATACAAAAATTGAGAAACTGGAGGCTTTGTTATATGGATATGGATAGTAAGATACACCCAATTAAAATGTTTTTAGTTCCTTTAATCTTATACACAGGTCAGGCATATTTTTATCAACCAGAGGAGAAGCTGTGGATAGCAATTGAAAAAGAGCTGAAGGATTTTATCTGGGAAGGGAATATGGCTAGGGGTCAAGTGGGATAAGCTGATTCTTCCAATAGAACAGGGTAGACTAGGATTACCCAATTTGAAGGGGTAAAGTAGAGCAACACAGTTAAGGCTCTTGTACATAGCACAAGCAGAAAACTATAATTCAAAGTGAAAAGGGATGATAATGATACGGGGGGGGGCTCAAGAAACAAGCAGAGACTGGGATTTTGGATGCAGACTCTTAAGGAGAACGACAACAATCATACTGAATATCATATTCATAAAATAGCAGGGAGTATTTTAAGAACTAAACCGGCATGGCTGGAATGTACTGGAGAAAACTGGGAAAGGAACCAAGGTATTGTAAGCAAACAACTAGAAAGGGAAAGGTAACAGAATGGGAAGAGGCCAATAATTTATTTGGACTGCAGGTTAGAGATTGCCTTATCTGTCAAGGATTGGTATCAGAGTATAGGCAAAGACAAAGAAATGGGGGGGGGGGGTCTTAAAAGAAAGACCGGCACTGGTAGAGTTTTTAACAGAATCTATAACAGAAGCTGCTGTTAAAAACAGAATAATTAGTACAATATATAAAATATTGCATGGTAACTACAAGAATCAATCAGAGGAGCTTAGAAAGGACTGGGAAAAGAAACTGGATAAGCAATTCACAAAGAAACAATGGAAGGATGTATGTACATCTCTCAAATGTGCAACAAAGTCTAGCAGATTTAGGATCTTTGCCTGGAAGTGTTTACACAGGTATTTTTATAACCCAAGTAAACTCCAAAGATTTTTTCCTCAGGTGGACAGCAAATGTTGGCTGTGTGACAGGGAAGAAAGAGGTGGTTGGGAGCATGTTTTTGGTAGTGTGGTGAGTTGTCAGACTTTAAGGATTCCCTACAGACCGCTCTGCCAGGGATGATGGGTGAACAGACTGGATTGACTGTGAAGATGATTTTTTTGAGGTAGTATAAGTATGGTAGGTATCACTATATCATGGTTCAGCAGATATTTATCAAGCCATTTAGCTATTTATCAAGCAGTTCTATGGCAGGACCAACTATCCTCCCTTCTACCTGTATCTATTGGAGTCCCTCAAGGCTCCATTCTTGGTCCCTTACTATTCTCCATATTTACAAATCAGATAGCTGCTTCCTCTCCTTCTGCCTCTATAGTGCAATATGCTGATGACACTACTATCATTTGTGCTGCCCCTACCCTAAGCAAGCTACAAACAATAACACAACACAGCTTCACTCTGGCTGAAGCATGGTTTTCTACCATAAAACTTTTGCTCAAGCCCAAAAAAACAAAACTAATTCTCTTCAGCCCAGGTAGGTCCCCTGCACTCAATGACTTCATCATTAACTCCAAGGACAATACCTCAATCACCCCAACAGCACACACTAAACTCCTAGGAGTAGTAATCGATAAACTCAAATTTGATATATACATAGCCCAAACAATCAAAAAAGTCCATAAAAAGCTAGGTCTCTTGTATATGAATAAGCAATTCATGACCAATTATACCAAAGTCACTATTGCCAGAACCCACCTATTATCCACTCTACTGTATGCCTCACCAATCGTGACTAATCTTCGCCACAGCGAACAAAGCAAAATGGCATCTTGCTACAACAAGATTGACAAATTTGCCACAGGTGCCTCTAATAGAGTCCACCACTGTCTTTCCCTCAAACAGCTCAACTGGCTTGAGCTGCCTCAATTACTTCTTACCACTCAACTCTCCAAAGCCCACAAACTATATTACCTCCCAAATAAAATCCCCATTTTACAAGACCTAATACAACCCTACACCACCACCCGAACCTTAAGGTCAACAGACCAAAATCACATAAATGTCATCAAACATAGGAATGAGGCTGGCAAATCTCTTTTTGCCTGCTCTATAGCAAAAGTCTGGAACTCACTTCCAAAACACATAACTTCTATAGGTTCTGCTCCACAATTTAAAAAACTACTCAAAACCCACTACTTTAACAACTGGCTATGCCCATGTGACTCCCCAGGCTAATCCACTACATTTGCAGTGATGCAATGATCCTACCAAGGATCACCTAATACTGCCTAACCTCTGTATATTAATTCTTAACTAATGATGTTCTATTCTGTTCGTATCTACTTATTCATCTCTGAAGACAGTTAAACATTTACCTACATACAAGTGGTATGCTTCTGGAATACAATAATTGTATCTATACATATATCTGTGAAAAAATGTAAAATATGTCCTTGTATAATATTGTATGCACTTCCAACCAGCTTTATTACAAACAAAAAACACCAGTGCTCCACCACTGACCTAGGTTTCGTCCAAAACTGACTTCTTCAGAGTGTGTGGAGCCAAAGCTTATACATACACTCCCCAATTTGACAATTAAGACAGTTAAACAATTAAACAATAAAGAAGACAATGAAATAAAATACAATAAACACCTTTTCTGTGTTACAAAAAAGGAAACTAAAAAAACTCACATACATAACCTAAACAATTACAATATTAAACTTCAATAGTTACAAAAAACTTTTAATGTTAAATAATGTTAAAATTTCTGTATAAAGGTAACATAAATTAAATTATGTGTGTATGAAGCAACAAAGAATAAAAATGAAATAAAAACATTGTTATGATTTAAAAGTGTAGGTATAATATGTGTCTGTAATTCTGCTACCAACACACAAGGGTGTTAACTAAAATACTACCCTAGTATGTGTTGGAGCCTTAAATAAGGTTTTATAGAGATGAACTCATTCAGACCGTGGTAATGGTGTGCATTAAGATTAACTGCCATCTAAGCTCACCAGTGTCCAAATGGTGGTCCGTGATTCTCCCTGTGCATCCTTTACATACTGTTGTATGACACAGAATAAATTTGTGATCACTGTGGGCTATTGTGTGTCGTGCCAGGGCATTAGTTGGTCTAAGATGTTGTATGTCCAAGAGATGTTCCCTAATCCTGTCTCTGAATCTTCTGCAGGTCTTTCCCACATAAAATGCCGTACAAGACTGGCATTTAGCAATATATATGATGTTGGTAGAAAAACAATTGTAATGACCGTTAATCCTAATGGGGTAGTTGTTCACCTTAATCCTGTTACCTGTGGTTAAAATATGAGTGCAGGTGGAACATCTCCCACATTTAAAATTGCCACTGGCTTTGCAAGTGTTCGCCCTGTATGAATGACCTTTTTCTAACATCCCTTTAAACGCCATGTCCTTCCGAAAAACAAACTTGGGTTTAGTAGAAAAACCACTGAATTCCTTCAATCCAGACAAAGACGTCCAATATCTTTCTATTATCTTGATAATGTCGTCAGTGTCTGCGTTAAAGGTTAACACAAAGAGGAAATGTTCCTTACCAAAATTCTGTTTGTGGTTAACATTGTGATTAAACAGGTCACCAGTGCTCTTAAGAATGGGTGTAATACTACCACTTTCTCTTTTTGTTAGGATTTCATTCCTGACCTCGTCACATAATTTCTCTGGGTACCCTCTATTAAGAAATAGACCCACCATAAACTCTAGTTCCAATACAAGGTCAGAATGTTCACTCCCCGGGCCTCCGCTGAAAATGGACTTGTGTCCAGTCGGACTTTCCCGGTCAACAAATGTAAAATAAATAAATAAATAAAATTATACAAAACTGGAATTGCCTAGACATATAGTAAAGCCTTGCTTATTCTAATTATGGTGGCTGCCAAAAAAGCAATTACTAGAAAATGGAAATCAAAGTCTAAACCAACTTTACTAGAAGTAGTGACTACAGTAACAGAAATAAAACAACTGGAATTGGGATCTTTAGAAAAGGGAAGGAGCAAACTACACAGCAAAAAATGGGAACTGTGGGAACAATATATGCAGAGAAGGAATGAGGTTTAAAAGAAGGCAGGTTTTAAATGAGCTGTATAATGCTTAACTGACAATGACTGGTTAGATTATAAGTGATGTAAAATGTTGGTGTCTGTGATGTACAATGTTTGCAACTAAAGTGGTGTCAATATTTTTTTTCATTTATATAAATGTAAGATCGCCTATGTCATAAGTGATAATTTAATAAAGATTTTTTTTTGTTAAAAAAAAAAGTTATTGCAGGCAACATTTAACACATCCTCTACAGTTAGCATAATAGGAGGAATGGGTGTAGCATGAAGTAAATCCACTTGCAGCACATCACAATATCTCCTCAGTTTAGTGGGAACATCCGCTTGTTCCCACAAAAATAGATCATTCATCTTGGAACAAGTATTAGAAAAGAAAAACCTCTCTAATGGAGTTGGAGAGGACAAATTTTCCTTTCAATCATGGTCCTGAGCTTGAGAATCAGACTAGGAAAAAGCTCTGGGTCCACTTATGTCAGAATCCTCTGACATATTTTCCACAGGAATATACTGGCCTAGTTAGTCTATTGTGGATTTTTGCTCTCCAGCATATAGAAAGCCTGCAATAAACTCGTACTGTAAGAAAATCATCTTTATGATTAGAAAAAATGTCATTGTATGAGCAATGTCTAATCTTTTTTTTTTCCCAGGGACATACCTGGAACGAGACCAAATGAGAGATGACACTTCATGCTGGGCAAGAGAAGAACCTCCTGGAGAAACTCCCAGACCCAAAGAAGATGGTTCTTCTATGTCAGGATTGGACACTGGAACATCTACAAAGGATGTGGCTTACTCCTGATCTATGGTGGTGGAAAGGACTACAACAGAGAAACCCAGAGAAACCAGTGAGTGGTCTTAGGAACAACAAATGGATACTGCAGAGTCAACCACCAGCAGATGAGGCACTAAGCCCCTCAATGTAAGCAAGGGTTCTTATTTTGTTTTTTTTTTCTTTTTGGGTACAATGAGAGAAGAAACAGCAGGAAGAATTCATGCTGTAGCCAAGGAGGAAGCCTGATAGCTGGTAAGCACTGCTGGGAAGAGGCGGTTTGTCAGAAGGCAAGTTGTTAAACAAGTGTTCACAAGCAGCACTATATTCAAACACTTTCTACAGAACATAAAAACACTTCCCAAGCTTTAAATCCATACACGTCATTTAAAATATCAGAAAAGTAGTACATTTTCCTAAAAAAAAAACAACACCAGTATTCAATAATAAAGCCTGCGCTATAATAAAGAGTTTCTGGCAAGAACCTTCTGATGTTAATACAATTGCAGGTATTCTTCAGAAAGTAAAAATACATAAAAATATTTAAAAAGGCAATATTTTCTGTGTGGAACAGTTCCCCTAGTGGGATTTATCTGCCAGAAATGAAGCCTGTAGCCAATTGGTGTTCCTGCGAAGCACTAAAGTTGCTTTCCCTTGAGGTAGCAAGAAAGTACTGAAGTTGCCTCCACTCTGACTACTGACTTCCCCTTCATGGGGCTAGCCAATTAGCAGTCAGAATGTAGGTGTGGGAGGGAGCCCGAGCTTTATGGAGACTGGTCAGTTGTATCTTGGGCAGGATACAACCCAAGTAGCCAAAGGTTACTGAAGCAATGAGAATGATGAACATTTCACATTTGATCGAGAAGCCATTCCTGGCCTCTGTGGTGAATGGGCATGTGAAATGCTGTTCCACAGTGTGTTCCGGTAAACAATATCTGAGACATTTACATAAATATATTTATGTATACCTGCATATTATTAAATTATAAATATCTTTAGATTGCTATTAAACAGCAGGCATCAGTGAACACTTCTGCGGCATTAAGCAAGTTTCCATCTGATGCTATGAAGTACCATGTGTAAGTTATCTAGGCTGCATCAACAGAAAAATCAATACATCAGAAATTCATTCTCAATTTCTTGCTTACTGACCACTGTACTAGGGTCAGCAAACATTCTTGAAATATGTGCTGACCTGTCCTGTGAAATGCTACTCGACCAAGAGCTATGTGGACACTGAGTATGCAGAAAGGCATGCATGTATTTATTGCTAAGCAAATACAAACTGCTGCAGAGTGGTGGCAGTTAGCCATCAGTTATCTCTGGCAATTTCTCCATCATTATGCAATAGTTTAACACCATAAAGAACAATCAACTTTGTACTGATCAAGTTATTAAAAGGAATATTAATAAGACATATGCCCATAATTTGGCATAATAAAATTACACTTTCTCACAATCTCATTTAGGTTAGAAGATGTTCCTAATCAGTGTTCTGATTCAGAAACATTTCAGAACATCACCTCAAACACCTTCACAAATACATTTATACAAATTTGCATATTGATAATGAAGAACATATATCTGCACACTTGTGGTAGTTAAACCAAGTATCGCAGATTGATTCCATTATCACGTAAGCTTTTATTTGGTACCATAAAGACCCAAGTAAACTCTTTCTAGGTCAAGTTATTACCAGAAATATTAATATAACATATACTTATAATTTGGCATAAAAACAAATTAGACTTTCTCGGTTAATGACTACTTCATTTGGATCGTAAGTGCCCAAGTGGATAAAGGGAATACTTCATATCTCACTGATTAGGCCAGATGTTGAACACAGCCTGATGTGCACACAGAGGCATGCATACACACACACACACACACACACACACACACACACACACACACACACACACACACACACACAAAATCAAGTACTGCCCTGGGACTTCCAAAATGGCAGCACAACATTCAACTGCTTAATTTCAGCTCTTCCAGTGAAAAAAAAGAAACTGAGAAATAAGAGACATTAATTCTGTCAGCTTGAGTAAAACACAATTCCTGGCTAGTAAGTACACTGCCTGGATGCCAGCAAAGAAGAAATTTATAATCTGAAAGAAAATCAAATAGAGACACTGAAGAGGAAACATTGATTAGGAAGAATCCTGCAGCTGTTCGGTAAGTAGTAGTTCAAGCCTCACTTTTGTTACAAGTGGTGACTTCCAGTAATTTAAAAGAAAAAAATAAATCAAATGTACTCAGAGGTGATTAAACCAAATAAAACACTAAAGGAGCATATCAACACAAACAACAGAAGGCTGGAAAAAAACAGAAGGAACTTTAACTGGCTATTTAGATCAACTGATAAAAATGCAAAACTCTGAAGCTGAAATAAAGAAAAGGCTAGCTTGAGTATGAAACTTCTCAAGAAGAGTTGTTTAAAAAACAGCAGAGTTGGAGGATACAACATACAGAGAAATCAGAGATTTTCTGCTGTATCAGACAAAATGGAAGTAACAGACTGTAAAAATCTTCTGAAAGCACAGATAAGCAACTGGACTAGTATTCCGTACCAGGATTTGCTAACTGAAGGGGCACATCGAGTGTATGCTCCAAACTTGGCTATGAGAAAGCAGCCAAGACCTATATTAGTAAAGATGCAATCAAACAAGCAGAAAGAATTAATCCTGACAAAACTGTGGCAGAAAACTATTTAAAAATAGAGACAGTAGTGTGTGCGGACATTTATTACTCACTGCACACCAGGCAAAAAATAAGCAAATTTATCTCAGCAATCAAGGAGTTTGAGAGAGACAAGTGAGATTCAAACTGCTGTATTCAGCTGTTTTCAGAATATTTTTTTTTCCTGGAGGATCAAAGACATTTTCTGATGCAGAATACACTAAGAAGGAAATACAAATGTTTATCTAGCAAAATGTGAACCATCAAACAGAAGGGGGCTCTGTTTCTCATTCTTCTGATAGAAGGACTTTGCCAGGCAACCTTTTCCAATGCTTCAAAGGAAAATGCTTGAAACACAGAAAAAGCAAGGAATTTAATAAATATTGCGTGATAACTATAAGAATCAATCAAAGGATGTTAGAAAGTAATGGGAAGAGAGATTGGATAATCAATTCAAAACAATCAATGGGGGGAATATATGTACAACTAACAAATATGTAACAAAATCTAAAAGATTTAGCTTTTTTCCTTGGAAATTTTTACATTGGTATTTTTACACCCCAAGTAGACTCCAGAGAAGTTTTCCTCAAATAGACAGCAAATGCTGGAGATGTGATGGGGAAAAAGAGGTAATAGGGAAAATATTTTCTGGGTGTGTAATGAGTTGACTGACTTTAAAGAATCCATGCAGACTACTCTATCAGAGAAAATGGGTGAGCAAATTGGTGTATCTAGGAAAACATTTTTTCTGAGCTATGATACAAAATCAGAACTGCCTAGACATAATAAGGCCTTGTTGAGTCTAATTATGCTGGCTACCAAAAAAGCAATTACAAGAAAATGGAAATCTAAGTCTAAACTAACTGTATTAGAAGTAGCAAATATGGTAACAAAGATAAAACAACTGGAATTGGGATCTTTAGAAAAGGGTAGGAGAAAATTACATAGAAAAAATGGGAATTGTGGGAACAATACACACAAAGGAGGAACGAAGTTTATAAGAAGGCATGATTTAATTGAGGTATGTAATGTTCAAAGAACAATGATTGGGTAGATTATAACTGACATCTAATATCTGCAACTAAAATCATGTCAATATGGTTTGTGATGTACAATGCTTGCAACTAAGATCAAGTCAATATGGTCTGTTTTCATTTATATAAATGTATGACTGCCTAGCCATTAAGTGATTATTTAATAAAGATATTTCTTGTTTAAAAGAAAAAAGAAAAAAAAGCAAGGAGTTGACTAGAAGAATAAGTAGTAGCTTAGACTTGAACCAAAGTCTGGTGATGGAAGATGGAGATGATCAGGAGAAGACCAACAACACTGGAATTAATAAATAAATGTGACATTATTAAGCACCAATCACATTCTTGAAACATGGCTTTCCTAGAAAAAGTGGCTGAGAAAGACTGGAATTTTGTTGACTTGAGTGTGGACTGCAAAGCATGTACCCCACTTTACGTCATTAATGCTTACAAGGATACTAAAAGGGAAAAAGTACATGCACGTAAAACAATGTTTGTTCTTAACAGAATTTGTCCAAAATATTTCATGATATAAACTGCATGTTACATAAGAAAGCAATGTTGTGCAGCATGCAGTCAGGGGGAAATTTACATGTGGGGTGGGGTTAGTTCTTTCAGTGGATGTATGTGATACAGCTATTAAAGTAAAACAAGTATTTTTGAGGAATAAGAAATATAGTCTTTACAATGTAAGAAAAGATAGGCCAGACAAAATCAGCTTTAAGTCAATATGTTGTAATCTTGGGCTGTGGTGGTGGGGTGGGGTGTAAAAGTGCACTGATTATATTATATGTAGAACCGAGATTGCTTTACCTTATTTCTGCTAAGGTGAATGTCTGGATAAATGCCCTTGGCTTAATCTAAAAACAAGTGATTTCTGTAAGCAAACAGGCTTGAAACGTAAAGCAAACAGACGAAAGACATGAGAAGTGCAAAGTTTCCTGCATATACAATGATATTAGCTTGTTTTTTTTTTCTTTTAGCAAGTGATCAGTTAAGAAGTCTGCAGCTGAAAACAATTGTACATACTGTTCTGTTCTTAGTGAAAATGACAGATTCCTTCATTGCATCTGCAAAGCTGTTTTTTTTTTCATTGCTATGTTTCCTTGAAGACAATCTGTTTGCAGGTGCACGCAATTAATCTTGAGAGTACTGAACATTATTAGCATAATTAGTAAGGGAAATGCAAAATTTAAAGGTACATGGGTAAGCAGCTCAATAAAAAATACAGTTTGAAATTACTGGAAGTGAATACTAGATACCAGTGCCTCTAGCAGCCTTAATACTTTAACACGTTTAATAGTTTTATTTAAAGATAGCCACTGCACCTTTTCTTAAAGCTAAACATTAACATTTTGCAAAAGCATGCAAGTTGTTCCTCACATCTGGGAGGGGAATAGAGAAGAGAAAAGAACAAACACCAATCAGTCTGATGGGAAGCATAGGCTGTAACATACACTTTAGCATGGGTAATCCTAATTTACCTTATGTAATACCTATGGGTGCAGCTGTTGATTTGGGGCAAATGTTCCAATCTGGAGGGGTTAAACTTCATTTTTTTTAAGATGAACATAGTTGTATGCATTTGTTCTAAGTTAATAGGTTATGGGGCAGTCTGAGAATGTATTCAGTTTTCTGTATGAAAGTTTTCATTAAAACAAAAAGTCTTGAAAAATGTGGCACAGGCTTAAATGGAGATAAGAAACAACTGTATAAAAGATCAGCCTGCCAAACACAGTATGCAAGTAAGACAAAAGTTGGAAACATACATTCAAAAAAGCAGTCATGTATAATAGGTGGAAACAACAATTTCTTATCTTAATAGCTATGCTATCCATGTTATCCTGGAATGTAAATGGTCAACCAGGTACAGACAAAAAGTAAGAGTACTGAATTCTATTAACAAATGCAGACTGCAAAAGCAATGTTACAGGAAACACATTTGGAAATAAATGGTCATGTGAATTTGATAAAGACAGGATTTCAGGATGAAAATTCAGCAGACTATCAGGGAGAAAGGAAAACGGGAGTACTTATACGAATTGCTAGAGCAGCTCCAGTAGTAATAGAAAAGGAAACAAAGACAATAACTGTACAGCTGTTTTAGTATGAGGCTACTGGCAAGGGAGGAAGATTATGTTGGCATGTATTTACATTCCACCAAAAACTGCTATTATGGAGCTTAAGAATATTTTGGGAAAAATAATCAGCTTTCAGCAGGAAATTACAGGAGGGGACTGGAACTTGATTTGCAACATTGAGGATGCATGTGAGAGGCCTAGAAGGAAAATTACAACAGAGTAGGGTAGACTTCTGAAGAAATTTATGAAAATATTTTGTATGGAAGATGTGAATTCGGTAGTAGGAACTTGGAGAGAATGTACATATTATTCCTCAAGATACAATAACTGGACTAGACTAGATATAGATTACATTTCACAGGAACATGTGCATTTAATTGAAAGCTTTGATACATATCCAATAACTATTTCAAATTATGTACCAATAAAAAAACTAACATAAAAATGCAGGGTAATAAAGTAAAAATGAGGCACTGGTGCTTTCCCACCTACTGTTAAAAAGAGAGGAAGTTAATGAACGGGTAGTGGAAATTATTTGAGAGTTACTAGGGAAGACAAAAATGTCTTCCGACGTTATAGCTAGTGAGTGGGATAAAATTAAAATGGACTTTAAAAATTAGGTAGAAATAAAACAAAAGAGACATAGTTGCAGAAGTTATTTAGAGGGGAATGTTAAAGCATTTCAGAACAAGGTGAGTCTCAAAGAACAAGAAAAGATGCAACTGCAAAGTGCTAAAGAGAAAAATAAAGGAGTGTCTGGATAATATGCATGAGTTCTGAAAGATTACTGTTAAGGAACTATTTTTTGACAATAACTCCAGAGCACAAAAACTTTTAGCACAACTTAGGCAACATAAAGTAGAAAGGGTTGTTGCCAAACTTAGGGAGCCTAAACAAGAAAAATAACCAGAGATCCTGTAGAGATATTAAGAGATATTTTGAAAATTTTATGAAAATTTGTATGAAACAGAGAAATGTGGAAATCAAGAAAAAACACAAATGGAAATACTTATGGAGGGCTTAAGTATGCCAAGGTAAGAGGTAGATGAGGGTAAATAGTTCACAGATAAGACAGGAAGAGATGGGATAAAAATGGTAATGTACAATCAATCTGCAGGAATGCTTCCAGTAACAGATGGTATAACGTGTAGAAGTTTGTAAGTTAGCAGGGAAGAAAGTGATGAAGATTTGGAATGTGTTGTTTAACAGTAATTTAAAAGGAAGGGAAGTATCAGCA